>NC_044276.1:3891776-4099086 GCF_003957555.1 Calypte anna | reverse complement strand
AGTGTGAGACTGATAGCAAATATCAAATTGGACTAGCCAGCATGTAAGTGGACCTGGAAGCCACGAATGTGTGTATATCTAAGGGTGAGACTGGCTATCAGATGAACAGAGGAGTCCTGGCTGCTGCACCAGCCAACTGGAGTGGGCCTGCGGCCTCAAGGGCTCTCATGCGTGGATGCCAGCAACTGGGGAAACTAGGATCCAGGGGCCAGCTGCTGAACAGACAGAGTGTCCGAGAATCATAGAATCCTAGAATCAGCCAGGTTGGAAAAGACCTCTGAGATCATCAGATCCAATCTGTGATCCACTACCACCATGGTTAACAGACCATGGCACTGAGTACCACATCCAGTCTCTTCTTAAAAACCTCCAGGGACGGAGAATCCACCATGTCCCTGGGCAGCCCATTCCAATGCCTGATTACCCTCTCTGTGAAGAATGTTTTCCTAATATCTAACCTAAACCTGGCAGAGCTTAAGACTATGCCCTCTTGTCTTACTGATAGCTGCCTGGGAGAAGAGACCGACCCCCACCTGGCTACAACCTCCTTTCAGGTTGCTGTAGAGAATGATGAGGTCTCCCCTGAGCCTCCTCTTCTCCAGACTAAACAACCCCAGCTCCCTCAGCCCTTCCTCACAGGACTTGTGCAGGAGTCCCTTCACCAGCCTCGTTGCTCTTCTCTGGACCTGCTCCAGCACCTCAATCTCCTTCCTGAACTGAGGAGCTGAAACAGAGAAAGACCCTGACAGGGTTAACTCCTGACGGGATTAATTCCTGTAACTTTCCACTGAAGCAGTGTGAACATCTTCTGTCTCGAAGATAATTAAAAGTGCAGATCTTGCTTTTAAAACAAGACACTGCCAAGGCCAACTAGGCACCAAAGGAATGTGGACATCTGCACAAAGACAACATAAAAATGCCACAACCAGCAGATAAGGGGAAAGTTATGGCTAGGGTCTGATATCTCCTTGTAACAATATAATGAAGTCAGCAAGAATCAAGAAAGGTAAAAAGTTCAAGTTTGAGGAAGACTTCTTACTTCATCCAAAGACCCCCTGACGACCCCCCGATATCTCCCCAAGAGAGGACTCTGCCCAGACTCTGCCCATCATGAATATTATAATTATATGTCACAATCTTATGAATATGTATGTAAGGATGATGTAACCTCCACTTTAACTGTATAAATAACCTAACCCTTTCCCCTGACCGGTGGAACTCTTTGTCCAGCACGAGCTGGGAGTTCCCCAGATCCGAAAATAAATACCTTTGCTGTTTAAAGGCTCAAAACTCTGTCTCTAAACAGTTTTGCAGGCCTTTTTGGGCTTCAGGGCCCAGAACTGGACACAGGACTCGAGGTGTGGCCTCACCAGTGCTGAGTACAGGGGAAGAATCACTTCCCTGGACCTGTTGGCCACACTGTTCTTGATACAGTCCAGGATGCCATTGGGCTTCTTGGCCACCTGAGCACACTGGTGGCTCATATTCAGCTTCCTGGCAATCCAAACTCCCAGATCCCTTTCTGCCTGGCTGATCTCCAGCCACTCTGTGCCCAGCCTGTAACGCTGTGTGGGGTTGTGGCCAAAGTGCAGGACCCGGCACTTGGCCATGTTGAACCTCATCCCATTGGAATCAGCCCAACTCTCCAGTCTGTCCAGATCCCTCTGCAGAGCCCTCCTGCCTTCCAGCTGACCCACACTCCCCCCAACTTAGTGTCATCTGCAGATTTGCTGATGATGGACTCAATCCCCTCATCTAAATCATCAATGAAGATATTAAACAGAACTGGGCCCAACACTGATCCCTGGGGGACACCACTCGTGACCAGCCACCAGTTGGATGCAGCACCATTCACCACCACTCTCTGGGCCCGGCCCTCCAGCCAGTTCTTAACCCAGCACAGAGTGCCCCTGTCTAAGCTGTGGGCTGCCAGCTTTTTCAGGAGAATTCTATGGGAGACAGTGTCAAAGGCTTTGCTGTAGTCCAGGAAGACTACATCCACAGCCTTCCCCTCATCCACCAGGCGGGTCACCTGATCATAAAAGGAGATCAGGTTGGTCAGACAGGACCTGCCCTTCCTAAACCCATGTTGGCTGGGTCTGATCCCTTGTCCATCCTGTAGGTGCTGTGTGATTGCCCAAAGGATGACCTGCTGAATAACCTTGCCAGGCATTGAGGTCAGGCTGACAGGCCTGTAGTTTCCTGGGTCCTCCTTCTGGCCCTTTTTGTGGATTGGTGTGACACTCGCCAACTTCCAATAATCTGAGACCTCCCCAGTGATCCAGGACTGTTGGTAAATGATGGAGAGCAGCTTGGTGAGCTCTTCCACCAGCTCCCTCATCACCCTGGGGTGGATCCCGTCTGGTCCCATAGACTTGTGAGGATCCAAGTGGCTGAGCAGGTCACTAACTGTTCCCTCCAGGATTACAAGGAGGGCTATTCAGCTTCTTCACAGAATGTTTAGGTTGGAAGATACCTCCAAGATCATCCAGTCCAACAATTGACTAACACCACAGTCAACTACTAAACCATGTATTTAAGGACCAGGTCCAAACGCCTTTTAAATGCCTTCAGGGATGGTGACTCCAGTACTGTCCTGGGCAGGACATTCCAATGCCTGACAACCCTCTCAGTGAAAAAATATTTCCTAACATCCAGCCTAAACCTCCCCTGATGCAGTTTACATCCATTTCCTCTGGTCCTTTCACAGTTTACTAAGGAGATGAGGCTGTCTCCCTCCTCTGTCCAACCTCCTTTGAGGTAGTTGAAGAGAGCTATCAGGTCTCCTCTCAGCCTCCTCTTCTCCAGACTACACAACCCCAGCTCCCTCAGCCACTCCTCACAGGATTTGTGCTCCAGGCCCTTAATGAGCTTTGTTGCCCTTCTCTGGACACACTCCAGCACTTCTATGTCCCTCCTATAGTGAGGTGCCCAGAACGGAACACAGTACTCAAGATGCGGCCTCACCAGAGCCAAGTACAGAGGGATGATCACCTCCCTATTCCTGTTGGCCACTGAATTCCTAATACAAGCCAGGATGCCATTGGCCTTCTTGGCCACCTGCACACACTGCTGACTCATATTAAGCTGACTATCAACCAAAACCCCTAGGTCCCTTTCCAACTTACAGATCTCTAACCACACTTCCCCAAGTCTGTAGCTTACCATGGGGTTGTTATGACCCAGGTGTAAGACCTGGCAGTTGGCCTTGTTAAACCTCATACAATTAACCTTGGCCCATTGATCTCACCTGTCTAGGTCCTGCTGTAAGGCTTCCCTACCCTCCAGCAGATCGACACAGCCACCTAGTTTGGTGTCATCTGCAAATTTACTGAGGGTACACTCAATCCTTCATCCAAATCATTAATGAAGATATTAAAGAGAAGAGGCTCCAGCACTGAACCCTGGAGGACACCGCTCATGATGGGTCACCAGCCAGATTTAGTTTCATTCACTACCACTCTTTCAGCACGACCATCCAATTTTTTATCTAATGCAGGGTGTATTTATCCAAGCCAAGTGCCATAAGTTTCTGAAGAAGAATGCTGTGAGAGACAGTGTCAAAAGCTTTACTAAAGTCCAGATAGACAATGTCTATTCTTAAGTTGTGCCAGGGGAGGTTTAGGTTAGATATTAGAAAGAATTTCTTCACGGAGAGGGTGATTAGGCTATGGAATGGACTGCCCGGTGAGGTGGTAGATTCTCCGTCCCTGGAAACATTTAAAAAAAGACTGGATGTGGCACTCAGTGCCATGGTCTAGCAACTGCTCCGGTGGGTCAAGGGTTGGACTAGATGATCTCTGAGGTCCCTTCCAACCCGGCTAATTCTATGATTCACAGCTCTTCCCTCATCCACTAGGTGAGTCATCTTGTTGTAGAAGGAGATCAGGTTAGTCAGACAGGACCTACCTTTCATAAACCCATGCTGTCTGGGCCTGATCACTTGGTTATCTTGTATGAACTGTGTGATGGTACTCAAGATGACCTGCTCTATAACCTTTCCTGGCACCGAAGTCAAACTAACAGGTCTACAGCTCCCCGGATCATCCTTTCGGCCCTTCTTGTAGATGGGCGTTAAATTTGCTAGTTTCCAATCAACTGAGACATCCCCAGTTTGCCAGGACTGTTGATAAATAATGGAGAGTGGCTTGGTGAGCACTTCTGCCAGCTCCTTTAGTACCCTTGTGTGGATCCCATCTGGTCCCATAGACTTGTGCATATCTATGCAGCACAACAGGGCACTGATCATTTCCTCCCGGACTATGGGGGCTTCATTCTGCTCCCCATCTTGGTCTTCCAATTCAGGGAGCTGTACCCTCAGGGAGCAATTGGCATTGGCGAAGACTGAAGCAAAATGAGCACTCAGAAGTTTGGCCTTTTCCATGTCCTCAGTCACAAGTTTCCCTCCCAGGTCAAGTAGAGGGGGGGAGATTCTCCCTAGCTCTTCTCTTGCTATTTACATATTTATAGGAACTCTTTCTATTATCTTTAATGATACTGGCGAGATTTAATTCAAGCTGAGCTTTGGCCTCTCTAATTTTCTTCCTACATATCTTTGCATATTCTTATTTCTCTCTACAAGCCCCAGAAACCAGCTGTCCTCAGGACAACCCATCTTACTGTTGAAAACTGAGGTAAAGAAGGTGTTAAATACCTCAGCCTTTTCCTCATCTTTGGTAACTATGTTTCCCCCTGTAGAATCCCAAAGAGAATATTTGTTTCAAAACAGCCTCTCTGACAAAGTGGACACTGTGCTCAGGTGGAGGCCTCATTCAATAATCCATCTGGACTCTGTTCTCTCAAGGAGAGACCCTCATTTGGGTAAACACCCTTATAAGCAGGGCCCTATTCTTGCAAGAGCAGACCCTCCTTTAGTGGCTATCCCGATAAGCTGAACACTGGTCTGGCAAGGGGAGCTCCGTTTGATGGCCACCCTGATAGGCAGGTCACTGTCCTTATTCGATAAGGGACAGGGACAGGCAAGCTGCACCCTGTGGAGTCAGAGTGACATTTTGTGTGTGACCCGGGTAAAGCCACTGGAGAGGGCACATGCGCAGAAATAAGGGTTATTGCTGTGTCATCCCATCTGGAGGGGTCCAAGCGACCACCTGGCTTTGCAAGATATGCCAAAGTCCCTCCCCCCCCCCGAAATGGTGGGGTCAGGCTGCATAAAAGAGGCACACTCAAAACGCTAGATGTGTGCCTGCCATACAGGGACCTGAACTTCCTACTAAGATCATTGCTGTATCCAAGGGTGGTGATATCTTCTCTATCTCTTCTATACGTCTCTCTCTCTCTCTCTCTCTCTCTCTCTCTCGTTGTTTTTAACCTTATCTCGGCACATGAGAGTAACATAGTTTCTAACTTTGTTGTTTTACTACATGTAGCTTTGTTAAGTTTTGTTAGTTGTAACCTGTTCTGTTGACAACTTTCTTAAGTTTTGCTAAATTGTAATCCATTGCTTTAAAAGTACCTTCCTTTAAAATTCTGCTAGTTGTAATCTCACACGCTTTATAATCTCACTCACTTTTAAGTAAAGTTGTGTTTTATACAAACCTCTGGGGTAATAACCTTACTCCTGAGTGCTGTGCAGAGAATTCCCAAAGTTAATCTCGCTGAATGGGTTGTTAAAAGATATTAATTAGAGGATGAAGAGGATTGGGCCTAGCCACACCTAGACTCCTCTCTGAGGGAGTTTAGAAAGCAAGGGGGTCCAGTCTGAATCTCCCTGGGTCGACCCCCATTCTGGGGAACCTTACCTGTGTCCACTCCGTGGGACGAAGAGACGTGCCCACTTCATGGGACGTGATATTTTGTTTGGCCTCTGCATCTGGGGAGCCGTGCTCACTTTGTGCGACGTGACAGTGCCGCACCCACCTTGTGGGGTGTGACACCCCCATGTCCAACAAAGAATGGAGGCCTTTTGGCACACTGGGACTGTTTGCTCCTATGCATTCAAGACTTGCTTGGTCACTGTGCTCCAGATGGCCTCCAACCACTACATCTCCCACCAGCCCCTCTCTGTTTGTGAACAGGTCTAGTGGGGCCCCATCACTGGTAGGGTCGTTTACCAGCTAGAGTAGGAAATTATCTTCTATATGCTCTATGATTCTCCTAGACTGACTCTTATCTGCTGTGTGAAGTTCCCAGCAGACATGTGGCAGGTTAAAGTCACTCACAAGAACAAGGGCTGGTGATTTTGAGACATCTGCCAGCTGCTTGTAGAAGCTTGAGCCCTGCTGCTGAAGGCATCCATGTTATACATATATTCATATACTTGCACTAGTTGACCACTATCCTGCTCAGTCAGAGAGAGAAGCAGGATGAGGCCATTGGTACTGTCTGTGTTCATGCGAGTGCTCTGTGTGTCTGTGATCTGTGTGGCCAGCCATGTATACATGTGTATATGTGCTCTCTGTGTGTATGTTTACTAGGAATACATCTTCAGCCTCACTGTTGATTGGACCCAGAGACATGGAGCTGTGGCAGCCTCATCTCTGATGGATCCTCAGGTTGATGGATATGGCCTGATTTCCACTAACAGATTTAACAGGTTGGCCCCTGCTTTAAGCAGGAAGATGGAACAAAGATCCAGACCCTTGAAAGTACCTTCCAACTTAAAGTATTTTGTCATTCTCCACTTCCTTTTCTGCTCAAGAATACATGTAGGCAAAGTTTTCAGAAGAATGTTAAATTTAGCAATATTACTATCAAACTTGTCAAATAGAACTGTTAAAAATTCCTCTCTCTGTATTCACTAATCCTTCATTTCAAACATAATTAAATGCATTTCTTGACAAGACTGGGAGAAAGCCTGATTCCATTGAAGTAAACAGAGGTTTTCCTCTTGATTTTCAATGGAACTATGATTTGCTTTCAGCTCCCACAACTTCTTTCCAGAGTGGATCTGAGAGCAACAAAGATCCTTTTTTCAATAGACTAACATCATGTCAGTAAAGTTGTGTTATTCTTCATGCCAGTACCAAAATATCAGTGGTCTGATCTCACTGAACTAACAAGGAAGGGATGCTTATGAGAGCATAAGAAAAGCTGAAGACAGCTGACTGCATTACTTCAGCTGTTGAACTGCTGAGGAAGCCCTAAGATTTCTCAGCCTTTCATATACACATAGCAGAATCAATATCTATTGGGTTGGTCTTTTTGAAGCTTCCTACATAAAATTATAGTGATAATAAGAGTTCCACTCAACTGGACGCTATTAAATGGTGCTCTTGTTAAGGATGCCAAAAACAAAAAATTCTGCTCATTCTGTTTTCCACAAAACTTGTGTTCTGGGTTGATGTGGTGTCATTTTTGGTAGCAGGGAAGGGGTCCCCTCCCCCAAGGATAGCTCATGTAATTAGCTGGAATAGCTCTCCCTGCTCCAAGATGTCTGGCCCTGCATTAAGATGTCTGCTCCCAGATGCCTGGTACCAGTCCCATGGGAATTGTGGGACAATTGGGGTTGTGGGTTAAACTCCCACTGGAATATTGGCATTGTCTGTATTTTTGATTTTTTGTTGTCTGTTGTAATATTGCTCAGCTGTTATTTTAAGCGTGGAATTGCAATTCCTTATCTTGTATCGTGGTAAATGAATGATTTGTAGTTGTGAAAGTGTGAGTGAGTGAGATGTATCATTGATCCGAAGCGAGTGTGGAGTCTGGATCTGCGGTTCTTTTATCCTGCAAGGGAAACAGCCAGAGAAAGACAAAGCATAAACTGTGTGGAAATACTGAAAGTGTGGTATGTGTGCTACCCCTTTCATCCAGGAAATGAATGTTGTGTGATGTATTATCTGAAGTGTAGAAACTGTGAAAAAGTTTTTGAAGTTTACTGTGAATTGTATTTTACTTACCCTAAGTGTAAACTTTGGTCTAATTGGGACAATCAGTGGTCAAAGGTCAAAATTGTTAAATTTTATTATGGATTTGGAGGTGAATGAAGTAAGTGTAATATTCCAATTAACGATGTTTTGTTGTCGCAAGGATAAGTGAGATGAGGTGCTGTATGTGGATGCCTTTTTATTTTTTATGGGGGGCCAGAGATTCAAACAAAGTGTGGTATTAAGGAGGATTAAAACTAGTAAGAAAGATTGTCGTAAGTTGGTGAAAGGGTATGAGGATGTGGAAGATGTGCAGCTGTTGGTACCCTCAGCTCCCCTTCCCCACCACAAGGGGAGTGAAAGGGGGGGCAAGTAGGCAATCGGAGGAAATGGATTCCAGTCTGGGGGCAGGGAGAAGGAGGGGAAGGCTGTTCAAAGCCCCTTTAAGACAAGTGTTCAAGACAGAGGGACAACTTATTTATGTTCATGTCTCTTTTACAGTGTCAGACCTGTTAAACTGGAAACAGTCTGTGGGGTCTTATCGGACTAATCCAGAGGGGATGTATGGGCTACTCAAAAGGATCATAACACATAACCCCACTGGGGGGGGGGATAGCCAGGCACTTTTAGAGACCCTATTCACTATATCAGCAATTAAATTAATTTTTTTTCCCATTATTTTATGTACTGAATTTTCTCTTACTGTAGTATGCTGTAGGTTTTATCCATCTTCCCTCATTCACAGAATACTGTGATCAGTGAGGATGAGGTCAGGAGAAAAAATCATAGACCAGTTACAGAATCACAGAATTATCAGAGTTGGAAGGGACCTCTAGAGAACATCTAGTCCAACTCTCCCACTAAAGCAGGATCACCTAGAGCACATTACACAGGACTGCATCTAGGTGTGTTTTGAATATCTCCAGAGAAGGGGACTCCACAATCTCCCTGGGAGCAGATTTTTCCTGTAGGTTTGCAGCCTGTGGAAGAACTCATGCTGGAGCAGGAGGAAGGAGCAGCAGATAGGAACTGTTATGGACTGAGTGCAACCTTGCATTCCCCATGGCTTCCATACCACAGGTTCTTATCCATAACCACAGGTTCTTATCCATACCACAGGTTCATATCCACCTGCTCTGGCATGGGGTCCTCCATGGGCTGCAGTGTCTATATCTGCTCTGGTATGGTCCTCTCCACAGGCTGCAGGGAAATAACTGTTTTGAAAACTGGAACACCTCCTCTACCTCCTTCTTCTCTGACTGGTATCTGCAGGGTTGTTTCTCACATTTTTTTCCTTGCTCACAGGCAGTGTTTTGGCCTTTCTTAAATATGTTTTTTCAGAGGTGCCACCAGCTTCTCTGATTGGCTCATCTTTGACCCTTGGTGGGTCTGTTGCTAAGCCAGCTGGAGCAGACTGTGTACAGCACAAGACAGACCCTTCTTCTCATGGACAGCTTCTTCTCATAGATGCCACTCCTGCAGCTCCCCTCCTCCCGCTATCAAAACCTTGTCACATAAATGCAATGCAATTTTAAAGAAAGAAATAGTGTTTCGTCTCTTGCATAGATGTCCTGATAATGCTGTACACTAAACATCTTGGACTTAGGAGGAGTGTTGCTAGCAGGTCGAGGGAGGTGATCCTTCCTCTTTTTTCAGCAATGGTGAGGCCACATCTGGAGTCTTGTGTCCAGTTCTGGGCTCCTCAGTACAAGAGAGATATGGAGCTACTGGAGAGTCCAATTAAGGGCCACAGAGATGATTAAGGGACTGGAACATCTCTCTTATGAGGAAAGGCTGAGATCTGGGAGTGTTTACCAAAGAGAGGAGGAGGAAGAGGAAGAGGAAGAGGAAGAGGAAGAGGAAGAGGAAGAGGAAGAGGAAGAGGAAGAGGAAGAGGAAGAGGAAGAGGAAGAGGAAGAGGAAGAGGAAGAGGAAGAGGAAGAGGAGAGGAAGAGGAAAGAGAAGAGGAAAGAGAAGAGAAGAGAAGAGAAGAGAAGAGAAGAGAAGAGAAGAGAAGAGAAGAGAAGAGAAGAAGAGAAGAGAAGAGAAGAGAAGAGAAGAGAGAAGAGAAGAGAAGAGAAGAGAAGAGAAGAGAAGAGAAGAGAAGAGAAGAGAAGAGAAGAGAAGAGAGAAGAGAAGAGAAAAAGAAGAGAAGAGAAGAGAAGAGAAGAGAAGAGAAGAGAAGAGAAGAGAAGAGAAGAGAAGAGAAGAGAAGAGAAGAAGAGAAGAGAAGAGAAGAGAAGAGAAGAGAAGAGAAGAGAAGAGAAGAGAAGGTGGCAAGGCTTCGGGGGGGGGGAGAGGAAATCTCATCAATATATAAATACCTGAAGGGAGGATGAAAACAAGACAGAGTCAAGCTCATTTCAGTGGTGCTCAATGACAGGACAAGAGACAATGAGCACAAATGGAAACAAAGGAGGTTCTGTCTGAACATCAGGAAACACTTTTTCACTGTGGGAATGACTAAGCACAGATTGCCCAGAGAGGTTGTGGAGTCTCCCCCTTGGTGATATTCAAAAGTCGCCTGGCCATGTCCCTGGGCAACAGTTTCTAGATGACCCTGCTTGAGCAGAGACCTTGGACAGTATGACCTCCAGAAGTCCCTTCCGACTTCATCCATTGTGTGATTTTCTGATTTAAAGCATTATTCATAACCATTTGCTTTTTTACCTTAATTGGACTGGACTTAAATATAATTTAAGGGAATTAGATAAAAGTAAGACATCACATACCCAACGATCCTACAAGGGCCCTGGAAAACTTTAAGAAATGCTTTAACCACCCAGCAAATCCTCTGCTATATATGGAGAGAAATAGAATAGGTTCCCATTCTACTTGTGTAGGTCAGATAAAGAACTAGCACCACAGAAGCCAGAGGAGATGGAAGTGCTTTCCAATAACTGCTGAGATGGGATTCAGTAGCTTATATTTAAGGCTTCTAGTGACACCTCAGATATCCTTGGGATATCCTGCCTGGCCTCCAGCTAACTGGTACAGAAGGACACAGTCTCCCATACTTCAATGCTAATTCTCTGCAGAAGTGTCAGAAACCCTAGTGTCTCAGTTGGCAGTAAATGGCACCTGATGACAATAAAGGCTCTCAGACATGCAGCAAGATATTGGGATACATCCCTGAATCCAAGGGCCACAGTGAAGAATGTGTAAATCATATTTGTTGATTCTTCACAGAGCTACCTCACACATAAATAGTTAAAGGTTGGGCACAAGACTTCATTTATTAAGTCCCTTTTCAGCTCAGAGAATCTAAACTAAAAATATGCATGTTGAAAGCAAAACCAACTCCAAATTCCAGCCTGCAAATTTAGTAAAGCTGATTATATGACAGCACGTATTGTCTGTAAAATAGTGTTATGATTTAGAAAACGTCTCTTATAGCAACCTATCATTTTCCCTCAGTTAAACAAAAAGCAAGTTAGATTACCATTAACTGCCTTGGAGCAGTAAATATACTTTCAAAATTTAATACCTTGCTGCTGGTGACAACTCATAGCACATCCCAAAATAAGATGAAGCATTCTCCCAAGCTCTGCAGCATCAGAGTGCTCTCCAATCAGGTTAACATCAGGAAGAGTAAAGTCTTTAATCTGTTGCCCTAGAATCTGCATGCATATGTATATCCATAACAAAACATAAGCACATCCATATCAGTTGATACAACTGACATTTTGGAAAGCTATCTCAACTAATAAGAAAGTATTACAGAATCACAGAAAGTTAGGGGTTGGAAGGGACCCTGAAAGATCTTCAAGTCAAACCCCCCTGCCAAAGCAGGGTCACCTACAGCAGGTCACACAGGAACACGTCCAGGTGGGTTATGAATGTATCCAGAGAAGGACACTCCACAATCTGCCTGGGCAGCCTGTTTCAGTGCTCTGTCACCTGCACAGTAAAAAAATTATTCCTCGTGTTTATATGGAACCTCCTATGTTCAAGTTTATATCCATTGCCTCTTGTCCTATCATTGGGCATAATTGAGAAGAGCCACCATCCTCCTGGCTCTCTCCCTTTACATATTAGAAACATTAATGAGGTCACCCCTCAGTTTCTTCTTCTCCAAGCTAAAGACAGTCAGTTCCCTTAGCCTTTCCTCATAAGGAAGATGTTCCACAATCTTCATCATCTTGGTTCCTCTGTGCTGGACTCATTCAAGCAGTTCCCTGTCCTTCTTGAACTTAGGGGCTCAGAACTGGACACAATCTTCCAGATACGGCCCCACCAGGGCAGAGTAGAGGGGGAGGAGAACCTCTCTGGACCAACTAGCCACACCCCTTCTAATACACCCCAGGATGCCATTGGCCCTCTTAGCCACAAGGGCACATTGCTGGCTCATGGTCATCCTTCCATCCACCTGCACCCCCAGGTCCCTTTCCCCTATGCTGCTCTCCAACAGCTCAGTTCTCAACCTATACTGGTACCTGGGGTTGTTCTTTCCCAGATGCAAGACTTTACACTTGCCCTTTTTGTAATTCATTAAATTTTTCCCTGCCCAACTCTCCAGTCTGTCTAGGTCCCTCTGAATGGCAGCACAGCCTTCTGGGGTGTCAGCCTGTCCTCTTAGCTTTGTGTCATCAGCAAACTTGCTGAGAAGACACTCCATCCCATCATCAAGGTCACTGATAAAGATGTTGAACAGGACTGGACCCATCACTGATTCTTGGGGGACTCCACTAGTCACAGGTCTCCAGCTGGATTCTGCATCATTGATCACCACCATTTGGGCTCTATTACGCAGCCAGTTCTTAATCCATATCACTACAGATTCTTCTATCCCGTAATTCATGAGTTTGCTCACGAGGATGTTATAGTAAACTGTCACTATTTGCACCCCACAAATAGAGAGGAGACCTGAAGTTGGAAATTGAAAACAATTGGAAACAGATGCACTAGCACAGGGGAAAGGCAATAACATAAGGGATAAAGTAACAAAGAATACAAATATACACAAAGATATATATATATATACAACCCGATAGATATGGGCTCTGACGAGCACATGGCGATCTGGTGGTAAAAGACAGCAGTGCAGCCAGCAGCAAGCGGAAAGAGGGCAGAGCTGCTGACTTTCCCAATCTTTATAGAGTATGGCAGGATATGGGAGGGAATAGATCCCTCCCTTTGCATTCCGCCCTTCTCAGAGTCTGAAAGCTCTCTTTCTTTAAGTGCCTAACGTTCAAATGAAGACATTCCGCCCCTTATTCCATTCCATTTCTCTCCATACTCATTCACCCAGCAATGCCCTGTTTTAAACAAGACTTTTGTTAAGTCCAGGCTGCAGATTCTCATCATGGCAGTTTCTCAAAGCAAGACAGACGGTACAGGGTCTGTCAGGGTTCATGCTCTCACGTGCTGCAAGCTCTTCCTGAGACTCTTGGGCTCCACTGCATTATCCTGGGGAAAAAACAATTAATACAACTAATTGCTATTATATAACAATTAAAACTATACAAAGTGAAACTAAATGCTCTTCGCTAGAGTTAAGTTCCCCTGTGGTACACAATGGACTTCCTCCTGCATAACCCACCAAGTATGTCCTGGACCTTGAGTGGAGACAGTCCCACAGATGGGTTTGTCTTTGCGCAAAGCAGGATAGATACAAACAGTTTTTCCCAATAGATTCCTTTCGTACACAACAGGGACTTTATCTCTATCCACTGTATGTAGAAGGTCTGATTGAGCAGGACCGGCTTGATAGGCTTCCCTCTGTGCTGCCAGCTGTCCCATTTCCATACCTTCAGCAACCCCCACAAGGCATTTGCTGCCATCCATGAATCAGTGTAGAGGTAAAGCACTGGCCACTTCACTGGCCATTCAGCAATGTCCAGGAACAGCTCTGCAGACTGGATGGATTCACCATCCCCCTCAGTTGCTTGAGCATCTCATTTTGTAGGACTCCAAGCTACAGCTTTTCATCTCTGCTGACTTCCTACAAGACAGGAAGATACATCGGTGAAGAAAGCAAACTTCTCATCATCAGAAAGTTCATTATGTGGAGGGGCTTCCTCAGCAGGGTTCACTAAATCATCTGGTGGCATTCCAAAATCTTTACCCTCTGGCCAGTTTGTAATCACCTCCACGATTCCTGGATGATCAGGGCCCCCTCACTGTGTTATCAAGGCAATCCACTTACTACAGATAGCATCAGTGGCATTGTGTGTAGACGAGATCCTCACCTTAAACATCCAGTTCAGAACTGGCAGACAGGGTACCAGGAGGAACATTGCCTCAGTACCAATCACTTCTGAAGCGGCTTGAACTCTTTCATAAGCAGCCAATATTTCTCTTTCACTTGGAGTGTAACTGGCCTCTGAACCTTTATACTGCTGACTCCAAAACCCTAGGGGTCGACCTCGAGCCTCATTGGGTGCTTTCTTCAAGAGGCTCTAGATGGGACCATTATCACTGTCTGCAGTGTAGAGCACATTTTTAATATCCCAAGGACACTGCATGGACTATCTCTCATTTTATCTGCTCAAAGGACTGTTGCTGTTCAGGACCCCACGTAAAACCTTTTTTCTTTCAGGTGACATTATAAAGGGGTTTTACAATCTGAGTGTACCTTGGAATGTGCATCCTCCAAAATCCCACCATACCCAAGAAGGTCTGCATCTCTTTCTTATTAGTGGATGAAGACACGGTTGCAATTTTGCTGACCACATCTATAGGGATGTGCCAGCACCCATCTTCCTATCTAACTCCCAGGAACTGGATCTCTCTGGCAGGTCCCTTGACCTTGTTTCTCTTTATAGCAAAACCAGCTTCTAGTAGTGTGCAGATTACTTTCCTGCCTTTTTCAAAGACTTCTTCATTTGTATTACCCCATACAACAATATCGTCAATGTATTACAGATGGTCTGGAGCTCCACCCTTCTCCAGTGCAGTGTGGATTAGTGCATGGCAGATGGTGGGACTATGCTTCCACCCCTGAGGCAGTCAGTTCCAGCTGTAATGGACACCTCTCCAGGTGAAAGCAAATTGGGGCCTGCACTCTGCTGCTATGGGAATGGAAAAAAAACGTTAGCAATGTCAATAGTTGCATACCACTTAGCTGCCGTAGGTTCCAGTTCGTACTGAAGCTCCAACATATCTGGAACAGCAGCACTCATTGGTGGTGTAACTTCCTTTAGACCACAGTAGACCACAGTTAATCTCCATTCTCCATCAGGCTTCCGCACTGGTCATATAGGACTGTTGAAAGGTGAGAAAGGCTTGCAGATCACCCTTTGGACCTCTAATTGGCAAATAAGATTTTGTATGGGGAGCAGGGAGTCTCTGTTGGTACGGTACTGCCAACAATGTACTGTGATAGAAGCAGTTGGTAACTGCTGTTCCTCTACCCTCATCAGACCTACCAAAGAAGGGTCATCCAAAAGACCAGGCAAGGCAGACAGTTGGTCAGTGCCCTCAGTTTCCACAGCTGCTACACCAAAGGCCCACTTATACGCTTTTGGGTCATTGAAATACTCTTTCTCGAGTAAATCTATACCAAGGATGCACGGGGCATCTGGGCTAGTCACTATACAGTGGGTCTCCCAGTCATTTCCAGTCAGGTTCATTTCAGCCTCCACTGCAGTAACTTCTTGAGACCCTCCTGTGACTCCAAAGATGGTAATAGAGTCTGCTCTTATGTGATTCAACGGTAGCAAGGTGCACTGTGCACCAGTGTCTACCAGGGCTCTGTATCTCTGTGGTTCTGCTGTGCCAGGCCACCGAATCCACACTGTCCAGTGAACTCAGTTATCCCTCTTCTCCACCTGGCAAGAGGCAAAGCCCCTCTAATGTTGAATACAGCGCCCACACTGAACAGAAGGGTTTGTGTGGCAAACCGGACTCTCACTGTTACTTCCTTGATTCACAGTTGGATTGAAGACCCATCTCCTGGATCAGCAATGGGTGTTTCTTGGGAGATTGAATCATCCATCCTTCTGGAAACACTACCCCCAGTGGTATTACCTTGCAGCTCCTGTACTCTTGCACGCAGGGTAGCAGTGGGCTTGCCATCCCATATATTCATGTTTTTGCAAAGGTTACACAGGGTCAACCACAGAGGTCTCCGTGTGGAGTTCTGCCTACCCTGAGCTGGTCTCCTAGGATAGCACCTATTTTTTAATCCATTCAGGAGAAAAATGAGTGTTACTCTCCATCTCTATCTTGGATAACTTATCATGCAGCTTCTCAAAAGAGATTTTTAACTCCGCAGCTGTGGTTTTGAACTCCCCGGTGTAATGTATGTTGATGAATTTGTATTCCTAACCAGTAAAATTCAGGAAAAGAATTAAACTGAGCAAGAAGTGAATGTGGGGCTAAGCAAAGCAGTTGAGACATATAATTTTTCCACTGAAAAAGCGTGAACAAAACAAGGCCCTAACAAGACTAACTTCTATCTTGGAGATAATTAAAAGTGTAGGTCCTGTTCTTAAAACAAGACACTTCCAAGGCTAACTAGGCACAAAAGGAATGTGAACATCTGCACAAGAAGAACATAAAGATGTCATAACCAGCAGATAAGAGGAAAATTATGGATAGGGTCTGATATTGTCTTGTAACAACATAATGAAGTCAGCAAAATCAAGAAAGGTAAAAAGTTCAAGCTTGAGGAAGACCTCAACTTCATCCAAAGACCCCCTGACGACCCCCGTATATCTCCCCAAAAGAAGACTCTGCCTAGACTCCGCCTATCATGAATATTATAATGATTATATAATACTATTAATATGTGTGTAAACTCACCTTCTTTTGAATATGCATAGAATTGTAATCAATAAAAGGTAATTCCAGAGCTTTAAGTGTGTGCGTGTGAGTGGAGCGGAGACTCCCCATGCACCCGGTGCTGTTTTGCTTATTGCAATTTTATTAATTAAATTAAACCATTAACAGAATATTGAGTCTCGGTCATTTACAACACCAGCCATTTTTTCCACAGCTGAGACACGAGCCTGTAAGGGGTTTGAGACACTGTCTTCATACTGTCTTAGCTGGCTAATAAATTCACTGACAGTTGTTGGTGGTTCATCATCTCTCCCAAAGACCCTTCCCCCCAAAATATGGGAGTACATAGGAGGGGCACACAGGATGTGTGAGCTTTTTAAACAGAGGCCTCCTTCATGGCATCTGGTCAGGATCCTCAGGTGTTTCCCCATCACCATAGATGACCTCCTGAATTGTCAGCTCCCTCAGATATTTGATGCCTCTTTCCATAGGTGCTCCACCTAAAAGGGAGATATTCAGTGTCCTTGTTATAAGGATATCAACTTTTTACTGCAGACAAAAGGTGTTTCCAAAGACTATAAGTACTGGCTTTTCTCCCAATTAACTTATCACTGCCCCCATCTCTGCGTAACAATCCCAGCTGCCGGGCCTCTCTGCCCTCCAGGTCTACCATATCTGCTCCCTTGTCCCAGCATGCAGTCAGTGATTCACCTTCATCGAAAGCATAATCCTTTCTTAAGTTTTGTATCTCTTTCAGAGACATAGATTGGACAATTATCCTGCCTCGGGCCAACTCTCTCGCTAATCAGGGTTTTCTGTTGTATCTGTCCCTGTATTATCATCACCCCTCACCGCGTGATCCGACTTGTTTAGATGCTTTCTGCGGGTTGTGACAGGGGTGACAAGGGCTGGTTTGTAGACAGTGGGGGAGGTGTCGCTGGCGGCGGCGAGAGTGGCAGCAGGAGCAGTGGCGGGAGCGGCGGCAGCGGGAGCAGTAGCAGCAGGAGCGGGGACAGTTTTCCCGCACAAATATCGAACATTGAACCACCTCTGGAACACATTCAAGCACAGCAATAACAAAAATAAGTAATACCAACCATCACCGAGGCCTCCAAACTCTGGTGAGTCAAGCTTGCCACAGAAAGGAGCTGAATCATTTTGCACAGTGAACGTATTGATCCAAGAGCCCCCAAACTCCTCAATCAAATTCCCAACCGAACTCATTCCCACAGAAATCACTGTTATAACAGTATAAAAAAGTAGCATGGCTGGGAGATGGGACCATTGATGTACGGGTTAATATAAAATGCCTGCTAGTAATTGTATAGGGGTCACATTGACCTGATAGAAGCTAACACAGAATGCTTGTTTAATAGAAGCTAAGAAATTGTTTAGGTAGTCATCACCTTATAAGGGAAATATATGTGCTAAACTGATAACTAAGGCCACCTTGAGATAAGAAACAGAACGTGATGTCTGCTTGGCTGAAGACTGAAGAAATGCACATGCCTGGAGTGGGGAGTGGGGCTCCAGAAGGGGAGTGGGGCTTTTTTTGGCTTCCAATGTGGCCATTGTTTTGAGACTGGCTGGGCATCAGTCTGCTTGTGAGAGGTGATGAGAGATTGCCTTTGCACCACTTGGTTTTTTTGGTTTTTTTTCCCTCTTTCCTTCATATATTAAACTGTCTTTATTTTGATCCATGAGTGTTCTTGCTTTTGCTCTTCCTATACTCTGACCTGTCCCTTTTGGGTGGAGCAGGGGAGAGTGATTGATATGCTGTGTGAGTGCTTAGCTGGTGCCTGGAGTCAACCAAGAACAGTCATTTAACTACCTAATTTATAGCTGGTAGACTGAATACACCTAGTAAAAGAAACACAAACTCCATTGTCATGGAGAAGATAGGAGAGCAGCAATAGATGCTCCTATGAGTAGGAGCCCCCTCCCACCAGCAACAGAGGCCTCCTGCAACCCTCACACTTCATTGGAAGCAGCGGCAGAAGCCCAGTTCTGTAGATCAGGAAGAAGAAGCCTTCCCCACTCAACCACTGTTACTGTCCATCTTTCTGAAGCAAGCAAGAAGGCCAAGTTTAGCAACTCCAGACAGCCAGAATAGATGTATGCTAGTCTGAAACCCAGCTTCTGGAGCTGCTGAAGGTAAAGAGGTAGTGAAATCTACATGACTGTGCCTGGGTATTTACAGCATTTAGGATCCTAACATAAGGGATAAAGTAACAAAGAATACAAATATATACAAAGATATATATTTACAACTTGATAGATATGGGCTCTGATGAGCACATGGCGAGCTGGTGGTAAAGAAGCAAAGGGGAACAGCAGTGCAGCCAGCAGCAAGCAGAAAGAAAAAGAGAAGGAGCTGCTAGCATTCCCAACTTTTATAGAGTATGGACACAAAATGGGAGGGAATAGACCCCTCCCTTTGTGTTCCACCCCTCTCAGAGTCTGAAATCCCTCCTTTAGTTCCTCATGTTCAAACAATGACACGTGGTGTTGGAAAATTGCGGTGTGCATCTGTTGAGATTATTGAGTGAAAAGGTCGATTGCATTGGCAGTTTTATTGGTAATATTATCACATTCTTTATTACTGAAACTCTTAATCCTTCCCCCTTTGCCCTGACCACTGCAGTCTTATTTTTTTCCCAGTCCTACACTGTGGTAGTACTGAAATAACACATGTACATTCTGCTCCTGAGACCACTAAGAAAGTAAACTCTTCCTTCTGGGGTCCTAATTGTAAATTTATCAAGGGCTCATTGCTCATACCAGACCCTAGGAGGTAGATCCCCTGACACACCTATTCTACATTGTATCACCTCTGTTTTCAAGGGGTTTCCCCCTTCCTTGTCCTCTAAACCCTCAATTTATCACCCCATTTTGTTCCAAAGCATCCACAATAGCTGTTGCCCTCTCTTGTCTCTTCGTGATTTCTAAAAACTCTCCATGCTTCTTCAACCAACTTCTCTAATTCCCCTGCATCTGGTTCTTTCAGTTTCTAAAGCCTCCTTCTTCTATTAGTTGCTGACTGCCCTAAAAACAAGGATGCAAGATGCTGAGCTGCACTCACTAGTGCTGAGCAGAAGGACAGGTTCACCTCCCTTGACCTGCTGGCAATGCTCCTAATGCAGCCCAGGGTACTTTTCGCTCTCTTTGCCACAAGGGCACGTTATTGTCTCATGTTCAACTTGGCATCCATCAGGACCCCCAGGTCCTTTTCTGCCAAACTGCTTTCCACCATGTATTGGTGGCTGGGGTTGTCCTTCCCCTTGTTGAACTGCAGGAGGTTCCTGTCAGCCCATTCCTCCAGCCTGTCCATGTCCCTCTGGATGGCAGCACAACCATCAGGTGTATCAGCTGATGAAGGCTATTAATTAAAATAAGTAAAACTTTAAGAAAATCACATGAAAGAGTACAGAGACACGTAGAATAAGAATAGATCTTGCAAAACACTTATATAGCAAATATTAGAGAAAAAAAAACCCTAGGAATCAACAGCCCATCCTTGAGAAACAGACCTACATGATGGAAAAAAAGGAGTATTTCATAACTTACCTTAGTATGAAAAGGATTAGAAAGGAAGGCACTAACCATAGCCTTGAGCATTAAGTAGAAAAACATAATAGAAAACACTGACTAATTGGAGTTATTTCATTACCATACTATTGGTACACTAAAATACCCTCCCATAGACTAGAGGGATGCCTACTAACGAAGAGCCACTTACCCTTTGAGCATGTGTGGTGAAAATTATAAGTACTGCCGCTTTAAGTAGAAGCAAAGAATCAGTTAACCAATCATGTATATGAGTGATAGACTATAATTGGAGATAATGCAATTTTTCGTATTTCTATGTATAAAAGAAATGCTGTGTTTTGGAAAGGTGTGCTAGCTTTGTGGATTTACCACCTAGCACCCATCTTTGTACAGTGCCGCAGTTGAATCCTGGGCTGGCAATTAACCGAATGAGAGATGCTTTCTATTAATCCCCCTCTCCTCTCTGATAAAAAAGGAGAGAGAATAAGGGAGAGAGACTTATGGGTTGGAAACTAAACTACACAACTTTAATGAAACAGTAATGATAAATAGGAAAAATTGCTAAATATTTACAAATATACAGGAAAATTGATACCACGTTCCTCCCCCCTTTCCCCCAATAACTCTCACGTCACCACCGAGGCTGCAGGGAAGCCCTGGGAAAGTCCAGGCTGGACTCCTGGAGTCGGGAGCAGTCAGGAGCTGGAGGCAGGAACACACGGACTCAGGCTGGTACGGATCAGGACCACAGGCAGACGAACAGACAGAATCGTCCCTGGATGCCAAAGCAAACAGGAACAGGTGAAGAAAAAGGGTGAAGGCAAAGGGCAAAGAGGAAGGGCTAAGGAAGGGGAAGCAGTTTGACTCTCATGATCCCTCAAATTTATACTGAATATGATGTGTATGGGATGGAATACTCTGGTCAACTTTGGTCATTTATCTTGTCTGCTCATCCCTAAAGGAGGGCTGCAGGTGTGACCCCTTTACTCCTTTTCTCTTTCCAGAGAATAAGATGTTCCTCAGAACTGAGCAGTGGCCTTGGTTCTGCATACCAGTCTCTAGCTGTAACTATAAACATCGAGTGTTATCAGTCCTAGAAGCAGACACTGACTGAGAAACTTGCTGTTAATTTCAGCAAGTGCAACTACTTACAAGAGACTTAGCTGAAAGCAAAAGTACAAGACAGAAAATTACCTTTATCCTGGCCCAAAACAGGACATTCCACCCCTTATTCCATACCATTTGCTTCATGCTCCAATCATTACTATCTCTTATTCCTAAATACACCTATACACAAATTATTATTATCTCTCTATACTAAAACCCACTAAGTAATTCAGTCTGTGATTGAAGATATTCATCTTTCTGACTTCCTTTATCAGTCCCGCTCCAGGGCATGGTGCCCCACATCTGCCTCCTTATCTATCCACTATACATCTTTACATAGCTTAACAATTACAAAAGGATTTTGAAAGTATCTTTTCACAGATATTGCATGTCCCTTCCTTATCCACTTCGATTTTCACAGAGAAACCTAAATCATAATTTTCATGCCCCAAATATTTTTCATTAACTTCACAGCTTAACTCCATCTTCTAAAAGCCAAATGAGTTATTGTTGAGAATAAACAGAAATGTTCCAAGATTTCATATAGTAGATATTTACTTGGCAATCTTCTTAATATATGTTTCGGAAGCCAATGATTCTAGACAGCTAAACCAGCAAGTCAAATGATAACGACATAGATTAGCTGGAATATTTAAATAAATTGCCTGTTTGCGCAGATACAATTTCATGATCAAGGGATGTAAATACTTACTATTTCTTAATAATGATGACATGTCTAAGTACATAATATCTACAGATGGCCAACACCACAGAGGAATATTAATAATCCAAACTTTCCTGTTCTTTCCTTGTTGGGGAAGCAGTTCAGAAATATACAGGTTGTGAGCAATCCTGAGTTACTTCAGTTTAGGCCACATTGGGTTAATGGTTATTGAGGCCTAGTTAGAGGTTTCTAAAAATGAGCTAATGGGAAAGAGATAACTTAATTGGCAACAGAAGAGGAAAATAATTATGTGAGAAGAGTGGTTCCGTGAGAATGGAATGTGTAATTGGAATACAAAGCCACCTGCATGATATGATGGTGTAAACAAGGCTTCTCTATATAAGTGAGTGCAAGTTGTTAATAAACTATTTCATACAATCATATTGATGTGCACATGGAATCCTTAAGCCTCAGCAGACTGTTTTCCCACAGACCTGCAAATAGCTTTGGTGGGGAAATAATGAATTCTTACCCCTCATATCACTTGTTACCACTTTTATCTCACATGCAGTGGGAGTCATGTAGTTGTTTGTCTGACAGTCCAGTGGACGGCATAACGGTCTTTACGGATGCTGGAAGAAAATCCCATAAAGCTGTTGTTACCTGGGAGGAGACGCCTGGGCAATGGAAAGAATATTTAATTCAAGGGAAGTCATTTGACTCTTTGCAAACCCTTGAACTTAGCGCGGTTATTTGGGTTTTTGAAACGTGGAATAATACTGCTGTAAATATAGTCTGTGGTTCACTTTACGTAGTAGGTATTGTTTTGAGAATGTATCATGCCATTTTGAAGGAAATTTTGAATAAGCATTTGTATTTCTTATTGCAGAAGTTATTGAGACTCTTAGCAGAAAAAGAACATCCTTTCTTTATCACTCATATCCAGAGTCATCTTAGTGACCGAGGTTTGGCTATCGGTAATAACCGAGCTGACTATTTAGTTGCACCAGCGTGGACTGGTCCTTCTGTTGATGTTTTTTTCACAAGCTCGACAATCTCATGCATTTTTTCATCAATCTGCTAAAGTGCTTTTGAAGCAATTTCATTCACATCCTGGGGGTGCCCAGGGAATAGTGAAATCTTGTCCTGATTAACAAAAGGTTGATCTTGATATTGGGATGGGAGTTAATCCTAAAGGTTTGAAATCTTTGGAACTGTGGCAAATGGATGTCACTCATGTACAACAGCTTGGACGCTTAAAATATGTGCATGTTGTTATGGATACTTTTTCTATGGCCATTTGGGCCTCTGCTCAGACTGGTGAGGCAACGAAACGTTATCAGACATCTATATGTATCCTTTGCTGTTCTAGGAGCACCTCAGTCTATTAAGACGGACAATGGCCCCGCTTATTCTTCTGCTCGTTTTCGACAGTTTTGTGGACAATGGGGCATTCGACATGTTACTGGTATTCCTCATAACCCTACGGGTCAAGCAATAGTGGAACGTTGCCATTCGGTACTGAAGACACTCCTTGAAAAACAAAACAGGGAGGAGGAAGGGAGTCCTCCTCAGGACTGGGTAAGTAAGGCTGTATATGTCATGAACTTTTTATGCCTTACAGGAGAACGTACAGAACCTCCGATATTGATTCACCAAAAAGCTTTAGCAAACTTTGCTTCGGAACCTTCCCACAAAATTTTGGTGGAATTCAAGAATTCCATCACTGGACAATGGGAAGGGCCGGCAGAGGTGAAACTGACTGGTCGAGGTTTTATATGCTTACTTACAGGTACTGGAGTGCGTTGGGTACCGAGCAGATGGGTTCGACCATGGAAACAAATGCCTTTAAATGTGGATTTACAGTGATGATATTTCTGATACAAGTATTTGGTTTGGGAGATTGTACTGATTTATTTTATTTCAGGCTGATTCCACCAGATTTTAGTATTAATAGTGTTTTGGTTTTTAAAGTTTTTGGTAGGTGTTGTTAAATTTTTCTCATTTATTGGTAAGGAGTACGATAAAGTCGTGACAATGTTTTTCAGAGGCCGAGAATTGCTGCGGAGAGAAAGAAACTTCCCCCCCCCGACTCTTTCCCCCGTGGCTGCTTTTCAACCCCCCTTCGTGTGGCTGGTGATTGCTGCCAGCAAGCCTGCTACAGCTGCAGTTGCTGCCTCTGCCCCCGCAGATACTGTAGCTGTGAGCCCTGCTGGGAGGGGAGGGAAAGGATACCAAAAAAAAAAAAAAAGAAGAAGAAGTTTCTCTAATGCCTTTTGAAAGGTATGAAGCAGAAGTGGGAAATATTTTTACATTGTTCTGGGCACCAAATGTCCAAAAGTCCAGGCCTGAATTTTGGTAGGCATTAACTTGAGGGTTACCTGCTACTCACGTAAGCTAGTGATATTTTCTTTTCTTTGAAAGGAGATTTTAGCTATCCATGAAATAGAATCTTTTTAATGTGCTAAGCCATATAAAAAGGTGAAGACATTTACATATAAAAAAATAATACTAATTTAACTTCAATTAGGTAGTGTCACTACTCTGCTTTTATGCAAATTCCGGTTATTTTAAAACAACCTACTTTGATGGGCACATTGATTGTAATTTGATCTATTATTTAACAGAAGAGTTAAAAAGATGCTCAAAGCTGCACTGAAAAATACTGTATACTGTGAATAAGATGTTCTTCAGAACTGAGCAGTGGCCTTGGTTCTGCATACCAGTCTCTCGCTGTAACTATAAACATCGAGTGTTATCAGTCCTAGAAGCAGACACTGACTGAGAAACTTGCTGTTAATTTCAGCAAGTGCAACTACTTACAAGAGACTTAACTGAAAGCAAAAGTACAAGACAGAAAATCACCTTTATCCTGGCCCAAACCAGGACATTCCACCCCTTATTCCATACCATTTGCCTCATGCTCCAATCATTACTATCTCTTATTCCTAAATACACCTATACACAAATTATTATTATCTCTCTATACTAAAACCCACTATTCAGTCTGTGATTGAAGATGTTCATCTATTGTAGCAGATTCTTAAAACAAGGAGCAATCATCACAGTTCATGTCCATGGTCCACAAGTTGCCGGTTGCAGATGGTAACTTCAAGGAAGTTACTGGATGCCAGTCGATGAACCTACTTTTGGTTTCATCACCACAAACTCATCCTGAAAAACACTCACAGAACACTGTTAGTTTATGCAATAATTCACATAACAGTAGTTAATGTGGGATACAATTTCACGGCTCCTAAAGATTCCATGCTCTACTGATTAAGCTAGCCAAGCAAAAATTAAGAATTCCCACCTAGTGTTAGATTCCCTTGTGGTACACATTGTACTTCTCCATCTTTCATCATCACCCAACAAGTGTGTCCAGGCCCTTGAGCGAAAGCAACCCCACGAATGGGTTTGCCTTTGCCCGAGGCAGGATAAACCCAAACTGTTTTCCCTAGCAGATTCTTTTCATGCACCACAGGCACTTTGTCCCCATCTACTGTGTGTAAAAGATCTGACTGAGCAGGACCAGCTCGATTGATGGAACCCCTGGTATTAACTAACCAGGTAGCTTTTGCCAAGTGCTTGTCCCAGTTTTTGAAAGTTCCACCACCCATTGCCTTTAAGGTAGTTTTTAACAGTCCGTTGTACCTTTCAGTTTTCTCTGAGGCTGGTGCATGATAGGGAATATGGTATATCCACTCAATACCATGTTCTTTGGCCCAGTTATTTATGAGACTATTTTTGAAATGAGTTCCATTATCTGACTCAATTCTCTCTGGTGTACCATGTCTCCACAAGACTTGTTTCTCTAGGCCCAGAATAGTGTTCCGGGCTGTGGCATGAGGCACAGGATATGTTTCCAGCCATCCTGTACTTGCCTCCACCATTGTAAGCACATAGCGCTTACCCTGGCGGGTTTGAGGCAGCGTGATACAAGTCGATTTGCCAGGCCTCCTCATGCATATATTTTGATCATCTCCCTTCATACCACAGAGGTTTCAACCTTTTATCTTGCTTAATTGCAGCACATATGTCACAATCGTGGATAACCTGCGCAATAGCGTCCAAAGATAAATCCACCCCTCAGTCACGAGCCCATTGATATGTTCCATCCCTGCCTTGATGACCTGAAGTGTTATGGGCCCATCTAGCTAAAAACAGTTCACCTATATGGTCCCAGTCCAGATCTATTTGTAAAACTTGAGCAGCCTCATCTGCTCGTTGGTTGTTTCAATGTTCCTCAGTATCTCGATATGAAGGTACGTGGGCATCTACGTGACGCACTTTTACATCAAGTTTCTCTAACCTAGCAGCAATGTCTTTCCAGAGTTCAGCAGCCCAGATAGGTTTATCTCTACGTTGCCAGTAGTTTTGCTTCCACTGCTTCAACGAACCCCATAAGGCATTTGCTACCATCCATGAGTCAGTATAAAGTCTCGTCCACTTTTCTTGTTTAGCAACGTCCACAGCCAATTGGATGGCTTTCATCTCTGCAAACTGACTTGATTCACCATCTTCTTCATCTGTTTTTGCAACTAGTCGTGTAGGATTCCATACGGCAGCTTTCCACCTTCGATGGCCTCCTACCAGACGACAGGATCCATCAGTGAAAAGAGCATATTTTTTCTCATTCTCTGGTAGTTGGTTGTATGGTGGAGCTTCTTCAGCCCGTTTTACCACTTTTTCTGGTGGCGTTCAAAAGTGTGTGTCTCCTGGCCAGTCTGTTACCACTTCTACAATTCCTGGACAATCGAGTCTTCCTATCCTAGCTCTCTGTGAGAGTAAAGCAATCCATTTACTCCAGGTAGCATCGGCAGCATGATGAAGGGAAGATGCTCTACCTGTGTACATAAAACCCAGTACAGGTAATCGTGGCACCAGGAGGAGCTGTGCTTTAGTACCAATCACTACTGAAGCAGCTCTAACTCCTTTGTATGCAGCCAGTATCTCTTTTTCAGTGGCTGTGTAGTTGTCTTCGGAGCCTTTGTAGTTTTGACCCCAAAATCCTAGAAGCCAACCTCGAGTCTCTCCTGGGGCTTTCTGCCAAAAGCTCCATGTAGGACCATCACTCCCAGCTCCCGTGTAGAGCACATTTTTAATGTCTGGCCCTGTTCGAATTGGTCCAAGGGCCATTGCCTGCACAATTGATGCATAATTGCCTGTCTACCTGGACTTCAGCAAGGCCTTTGACACCGTCTCCCACAGCATCCTCCTGAAAAAACTATCAACCCGTGGCTTGGACAGGAGCACCCTGTGCTGGGTTAAGAACTGGCTGGAGGGCCGGGCCCAGAGAGTGGTGCTGAATGGGGCTGCATCCAGTTGGCAGCCGGTCACTAGTGGTGTCCCCCAGGGATCAGTGTTGGGCCCGGTTCTGTTCAATATCTTCATTGATGATTTAGATGAGGGGATTGAGTCCATCATCAGCAAATTCGCAGACAACACTAAGCTGGGGGGGAGTGTCGATCAACTGGAAGGCAGGAGGGCTCTGCAGAGGGACCTGGACAGACTGGAGAGTTGGGCTGATTCCAGTGGGATGAGGTTTAACACGGCCAAGTGCCGGGTCCTGCACTTTGGCCACAACAACCCCATGCAGCGCTACAGGCTGGGGACAGAGTGGCTGGAGAGCAGCCAGGTAGAAAGGGACCTGGGAGTCTGGATTGACAGGAAGCTGAACATGAGCCAGCAGTGTGCCCAGGTGGCCAAGAAGGCCAATGGCATCCTGGCCTGTATCCGGAACAGCGTCGCCAGCAGGTCCAAGGAAGTGATTTTGCCCCTGTACTCAGCACTGGTGAGGCCACACCTCGAGTACTGTGTCCAGTTCTGGGCCCCCCAGTTCAGGAAGGATCTCGAGGTCCTGGAGCAGGTCCAAAGGAGGGCAACCAGGCTGGTGAAGGGACTCGAGAACAGATCCTATGAGGAGAGGCTGAAAGAGCTGGGGCTGTTCAGCCTGGAGAAGAGGAGGCTCAGGGGAGACTTCATCGCTGTCTACAAGTACCTGAAAGGAGGTTGTAACTGGGTGGACGTTGGTCTCTTTTGCCAGACGACTTTCAACAAGACAAGAGGGCATGGTCTTAAGTTGTGCCAGGGGAGGTTTAGGTTAGATATTAGAAAGAATTTCTTTACGGAGAGAGTGATCCGGCATTGGAATGGGCTGCCTAGGGAAGTAGTGGATTCTCCGTCCCTGGAGATATTTAAAAAGAGACTGGATGTGGCAATCAGTGCCATAGTCTAGCAACCACAACGGTGGTAAAAGAGTTGGACTCGATGATCTCTGAGGTCCCTTCCAACCCAGCCAATTCTATGATTCTATGATTCTATGAATCTCCTGTTTAATTTTTTCAAAAGCAGCTTGTTGTTCTGAGCCCCATTTAAAGTAATTTGGCCAATTCATTGGCCCATGAAAGCAAAATGGGGATGATTGCATCTATATTACAAGATCGGTTTTTGGTAATGGGGGGTGCTTCAGGGGTGGCCTCTATGAGAAAAGATCAGGGGCTGCCCCCATATCACACAGAGTCAATTCCAGCCAGCCCCAAGACAGACCTGCCACTGGCCAAAGCTGAGACAATTTGTGACGCTGGTAGGACCTATGTGATAACATATTTCAGGAGGGATAAATACATTTTGCAGATGTGAGAGGAGTGAGAATATGTGAGACTCTGCAGACACAGAGGTCAGTGATGAAGGAAAGGGAGGAGGTGACCCAGGCACCGGAGCAGAGATTCCCCTGCAGCCCATGCTCGTACTGGAGCAGTCCTTGGAGAACTGCAGCCCATGGGAAGGACCCATGCTGGAGCAGGGGAATGTTGTGATGAGGGATGAGTGCCAGGGATCAAATAATCTCACAGAATCACAGAACTGTCATGGTTGGAAAAGACCTCTATGCACTATTGAAGTAGCAATTGGCACCCGCTGGTTTATAGTTTTCAGCAACCCCACTTCAAAGGATTTATCTGAGAGGTCAATCAAAGCATGCAGCCATTCTGCATTCTCAGTCTTAATAGCTGCAATACCAAAGGACCACCGGTATTCTTTCGAGTCCTTGAAGTCACCTCCCTTGAGGTAGTCTATGCCAAGGATGCACGGAGCATCTGGACCAGTTGCTATTGGGTGTTTATGCCACTTTATTCCAGTGAGGCTCACATCAGCCTTCACAATACTCAGTTCTTTAGATCCCCCCATAACTCCAGAAATAGTGATGGATTCTGTCCCTTTCTGATTCGATGGCATTAGGGTGCACTGTGCACCAATGTCCACCAAGGCTTTATACTTTTGTGGCTCTAATGTGTCAGGCCATCGAATCCACACAATCCAATAAATTCAGTTGTCCCTCTCCACCTGGCTGGAGGCAGGGCACCTCTAAGCTTGAGCACATACAACATTGTCAGTACGTGCATTACGTTTGCATCCCCAGTACTCACACCTGACGTGCAGGGATCTTGAGTCACCAGCATATTTGAATTGGGTAACTCCACACTGGAGACTTGAGCAGCCTTCTTTTTAGAAGGATTTCCTTTTGCATTCGCCTTACTCATCAACTTACATACTTGGTCCTGTAGGACAGCAGTAGGTTTCTGATCCCACTTTTTCATGTCCTCTCCACACTCACTCAGGAGTGCCCTGACAAACCAGGACATTACTTTAGATGTTGTCATTATCAGGGGTACTCAGTGTGCTTTGACCTTTCTAAGAGAAATTGCACGGAGGGCAGAGAAGAGTGTTAGTACCAACTAACTGCACTTTTGATACCCTGGTGTTGAAGCGGAAGTCACAGACACTGCACATGACCAATATGATCAAGCAAATGCCACTTTATTGCCTAGCCATTTGTTGATTGGTTAGTTTGTGCTGTCCATGGTCTAAAGCAATAATTTGATTCGATAATTTGATTATTCGCCCATATCTTATCTTGTCCTGCTTTTAATCAGGTACGCCCAGCTTTTTTCTGCATTTTGTGATTTTTTCATTAAACTAGTAACAATGGTTGACCTTTGCAACATTCTTGAGGTCTGCTGTGCTTGCAAGCCTTGCAATTAAACCGAATAACAGATGCTCTCTATTAATACCCCTCTCCTCCCTGATAAAGAAAGGAGAGAGAATAAGGGAGAGAGACTTATGGGTTGGAAACTAAACTACACAACTTTAATGAAACAGTAATGATAAATAGGAAAAATTACTAAATATATACAAATATACAGGAAAATTGATACCACGTTCCTTCCCCCCTCTCCCCCCAATAACTCTCATGTCACCACTGAGGCTGCAGGGCAGCCCTGGGAAAGTCCAGGCTGGACTCCTGGAGTCGGCAGCAGTCGGGAACCGGAGGCAGGAACACACAGATATGGGCTGGCACGGATCAGGACCACAGGCAGACGAACGGACGGGATCCTTCCAGGATGCCAGGTGAAGGAAGGGAAACAGGGAAATCAGGAAATCCAGGAGTCTGGAAATCTGGAAATCTGGAAAAGATCTGGCTCGGCCCTTGTGATACCTCAAATTTATACTGAGTGTGACGTATATGGGATGGAATACTCTGTTTGGTCAATTCTGGCATCTATCTTGTCTGTTCCTCCCCAAAGGAGGGCTCAGGTGGGACCTCTTTATCCTCCTGGACGGTAAAATGTTTTCCTCAGAGCTGAGCAGTGTCCTTGGCTCTGCATACCAGTCTCTAGCAGTAACTATAAACATCAAGTGTTATCAATCCTAGAAGCACACACTGTCTGAGAAACTTGCTGTTAATTTCAGCAAGTGCAACTACTTACAAGAGACTTAGCTAAAAGCAAAAGTACAAGACAGAAAATCACCTTTATCCTGGCCCAAACCAGGACAGTAGCAAAGAGAGGGCTTTTTAGTTTCCCAAATTTTGGGAAGTTCCAGGCCTTTCCCCTGATTTTGACCTGGAGGGCCACTCTTCTACCAAGGCTTTTAGATGGCCATAGGTAAAATTGTGACTCAAAAGTGAAGGAGGGATGCCTTTTCGCTTAGCTTCCTCTTTAAGCTTTGCAAAAGGTCCCAGTTCACCTGGTGGTGAATTATTTCTGTCTCGGGGGGGGGGGCTATTTTGACGGGAGTTAGTATTATTGTTAGTATTGTTATTATAATTATTCTTGTTATTTCTGTTGTTATTATTTCTTCATCGGCCTCCTCTGTTTACAACTGTCCATTCACCCCGTGATTCCTTCTGCTGGTAAGGGGGAATGTGGGGAGGCATGGCAGTGGCAGCAGAATAAGTCATTTTTTGGTTATTATTATAATTTGCAGAAGTTTGGAGAAATTTTACAGAAGCAGTGTCAGCTTCGGGGGCCACAAATTTTTGCGTCCAAATTCTGTCAATTCTGTGAGCAGATCAGACTGGGTATAGTCTGTGCTTTGTGATGTTTCAATTCTAGTCTTAATCTGTAGGGCTTGACTCTGCAATTGTGCAGGTAAGCCTCGGATTAAGATATCCATTCTTTCAGGTTTTATTTTCAGCATAAGTGGGTCCTCTTGTTTCATCACCAAAGCATGTTCATATATCAGATGAATTATGCAGGCTTTGTGAATATTATCTCATAACTGGGAGAGGCCTCCATGCAGTACATGGGGTTCTCCCCTGGCTATGGGGTCAGTGAAACCCACATTATAAGCCGCTCTTTGTGTCAGGGACCAGGGGGCTCGGTTATTACCGGTAATTAACATTATTCCCGGACCCCAAACACCTGAAGCTTCTTTTTCAGATAGCAAGATATTATCTCCACCCGAAGCTGAAACTCTCACGACATAATCTATATCAGTTTCCAAGGGCAATTTGCTAAATTGTCTTTTTAGTTGGGTCAGCTCCAGAGGAGAGTATGGGAACTCTTTGTGAGTAACTTGTTCAAATCCTGTTTCTACGTCATGTGTGTACTTTTATCACAGGACGTAGGCGTTTGTGAGTTATAGGCATGCTCTCATCTTCCGAGCTATCAGAAGACTCATGGAAAGAGGATGAAGCTGTTGAGGCACTCTCACTCATAATGGCGATCTGATTTACTTTTTCCTCTAATTTTTTAAATTTCTTGGTTCCGGTTTTTATAAAACTATTGACCAAGTGGTGCAGTTGAGCTACTTCTCCCTCCGAGAAGTCGGAAGAGGTACTTTTCTGGGTATTGGTAGGTTTTAGCTGGGGTTTTGTTTTTAAAATGGAGGGTCTGCTTTTCCCCTTTCTGGGTGCAAAACGCACCGTTTTTTTTACAGGGTCGTTCAGGACAGATATACTCCCCGTCGTCTGATGTATATTCAGACGGAGATGTATTACCTTCCAGCATCGGACCAAGATCAGTACTGATTTCAGAATTTGATTTCCCTGACGTCTCCTCAGATTTTAAAGAGTTTACGCCACTTTCAATATTTTCTAATTTTTGGCGCAATTCTTCATTCTCCTGCCAAATAATAGTAGCCAAGGTGAAAAAGGCACGAGCATAAAAAAAGTCTAAACCCTTTTTTTTCACATATTTCTTGGTTTCTTTATCCAGAGCGGATTTGTTTTCTAGTATTGTTATTGATTTAGCAAGGTCAATAAAATCTCCACTCTTATAACTTTTATAAATCATATCATAGAGAGTTTTCTTCGGGGTATAGTTATGGGTTTTGAGAAATTCCCAGAATGGGCGAACCAAAGCGGCTTCACTAACTTCATCTTCTTTATAGAAAGTCAGCCCACTAGACCCAGCAGAACAACCGACAGATTCAATTTAAATTGTTTTAAATTTCCTTATGGGTTAGTTTGCAATTCAGGCGTCTAACAGTAGGCTCTGATTTTTCCTCAATATTATCCTGTCCGTGACGCCAATTAATGTCGTGATCCGAGTTATTACTTTAATATTTTGATTATGAGGAAAATGCACCCACTACTCAGAGAAAACCATGGAAATGGGGACATCCCAGATGATTGGAAGTTGGCGAATGTCACGCCAATCCACAAAAAGGGCCGGAAGGAGGACCCGGGAAACTACAGGCCCGTCAGCCTGACCTCAGTGCCTGGCAGGGTTATGGAGCAGATCATCCTCAGTGCAATCACACAGCACCTGCAGGATGGGCAAGGGATCAGACCCAGCCAGCACGGGTTTAGGAAGGGCAGGTCCTGCCTGACCAACCTGATCTCCTTTTATGATCAGGTGACCCGTCTGGTGGATGAGGGGAAGGCGGTGGATGTGGTCTACCTGGATTTCAGCAAAGCCTTTGACACCGTCCCCCATAGCATTCTCCTGAAAAAGCTGTCAGCCCGTGGCTTGGACAGGAGCACCCTGTGCTGGGTTAGGAACTGGCTGGAGGGCCGGGCCCAGAGAGTGGTGGTGAACGGGGCTGAATCCAGTTGGCGGCCGGTCACTAGTGGTGTCCCCCAGGGATCAGTATTGGGCCCAGTTCTGTTTAATATCTTTATCGACGACTTAGACGAAGGGATTGAGTCCATCATCAGTAAATTCGCAGATGACACCAAGCTGGGAGGAAGCGTGGACCAACTCGAAGGCAGGAGGGCTCTGCAGAGGGACCTGGACAGACTAGAGAGCTGGGCCGATTCCAACGGGATGAGGTTCAACAAGGCCAAGTGCCGGGTCCTGCACTTTGGCCACAACAACCCCATGCAGTGCTACAGGCTGGGGACAGAGTGGCTGGAGAGCAGCCAGGCAGAAAGGGACCTGGGAGTCTGCATCGACAAGAAACTGAACATGAGCCAGCAGTGTGCCCAGGTGGCCAAGAAGGCCAATAGCATCCTGGCCTGTATCAGAAACAGCGTCACCAGCAGGTCCAGGGAGGTGATTCTTCCCCTGTACTCAGCGCTGGTTAGGCCACACCTCGAGTACTGTGTCCAGTTCTGGGCCCTTCAGTTTAAGAAGGATGTAGAGGTCCTGGAACAGGTCCAAAGGAGGGCAACCAGGCTGGTGAAGGGACTCGAGCACAGGCCCTATGAGGAGAGGCTGAGAGAGCTGGGGCTGTTCAGCCTGAAGAAGAGGAGGCTCAGGGGAGACCTCATTGCTGCCTACAACTACCTGAAAGGAGGCTGTAGCGAGGTGGGAACTGGACTCTTTTCACAGACGACCTTCAACAAGACAAGAGGACACAGTCTTAAGTTGTGCCAGGGGAGGTTTAGGTTAGATATTAGAAAGAATTTCTTCACGGAGAGGGTGATTAGGCTATGGAATGGACTGCCCGGTGAGGTGGTAGATTCTCCGTCCCTGGAGACATTTAAAAAAAGACTGGATGTGGCACTCAGTGCCATGGTCTAGCAACTGCTCCGGTGGGTCAAGGGTTGGACTAGATGATCTCTGAGGTCCCTTCCAACCCGGCTAATTCTATGATTCTATGACTTATTATTACTATTGCTATTGTTATTCTTAGATCTCATATGTAATCGACATCTTTTCTTTCTAATTTAACTGCTGAGATTCTGTAACAATCAATATTTTACCTTATTTTCTATACGTGTTGTAAATGAAAACAATTGCTATGTACAGGCACATACTTTATTCATGTGAAATTGATCCTTTGTAAGTTTTCATGTATGTTCACTGCTACCTTTCAGGCTTTACATGTCAGTAATATATGTAGATGATTGGTTGCAAAACTTCCCAATGCTGGTGCAACAGAAAATGCAATTTCTTTTTTCTTTTGTATATGTATTTATAAGTATTTATCCCAACAACACGCTCCCATGGCCTCAAAACCCACGGGCTGAGGTGACATGGTGAGGTATATACGACGTGGCAAATGTGTGGTACAACAGACAGTTTACCACCACCACCCCCACACAAAACCACGTTAAAAATATACTGGCTTTTGAGCCAAGTAAGACGTGCAGTGGGAAGAACTGTTGCCAGGCAGGGGGCGATTCCCGGTTGCTCCTTAATGGAAACCTCGGAGATGGAATCAGCCTGCTAAAAAGCAGATTCCAAAAAGAGCAACATGACACAAGATAACCACAGAAAATGGGATATATATATATACACATATAAAGAAAAAATTATACTGACTCAAGAGCCACAGGGTGAAGTGATGTAAACACTTTAAAAATACAAAATATGTCTCTCAAATCAGTATTTTTTCTGTTCTTTTTAAAATATACCAAACATTCCCAATTAACAGATTTCTTCCCCAAACTTAACTAGCTTGTTTTATATCATGCTTGACAGGCACCTAAAGATAAGACTGCTTATCAGGTCACCTCCTGGTACACGGCCCAGACAAAGATAATAAATTTAGCAAGGTAACAAGGACTGAAAAATAGTAATAAATAAAAAAGAAGTTCTTGGGATGGCAAAATCTGTGTTATCTTTAGCAAGTCTGTGTGCCAGTGATTTATGAAAAGACAGAACCCCTTCTACTGTATAAAACTCCAAGAGAAAACGGAGAAGCGCGGGTCTTCTTCACCCCCCTTCTCTCTCGACACTTCGGCTATGGGACAACAGCAGCGGAGGAAAGGAAAAGCGGAGAACTTCAACCCCCCCCACTCCGGCCAGAGACCAGAATCAGGGACGGGACGGTGATAAAATCTTAATTGCTCCCTCATTTTCTTTACTTTTCTTAACAACTCTTCTCTCCAAAGTAACGAATCGTGTTTACCCTTTATTAACAGTGATATTTTGTTTCCCCTTTCCTAAAATAAATCCTTGTAACTTGCTTAAGTTTCAAAACGTGTTAGTGTGCAATTTCCATGGTTTTCTCTGAGTAGTGGCTGCATTTTCCTCATAATCAAAATATTAAAATAATAACTTGGATCACGACACTATGGCTTCCCAAGTAGGTAACTCAAAAACAGTACCCATCAAGGGGATCAAGTCTCTATCCCGTGCCCATTTCAGTAATTCACGTAAGGTCCTGCCTTCGTGTGATAAACCTCTCTTAGAGAGAATATATTGGAGGAGCTTAACTACTGCCTCTTCTTCTTTAGAGAGTGTAGACACCATCTCCTCCCCAGCCGCTCACCTGATCAGGGCAAGATTCTTAAATTCCAAGCTCGTTTATTCCGTAGCCAGGCACTAACTACATAGACTGCCAGGGCAGCAATCTCCTTTCGACTGGCTTCTCCGCTACCCGCTCATTCCAGCTGTCTTCATCGCTCCTGGAAGCAACAGCATGAGAGTCCCTGGTCCGGGCCATCCTTTGTCCCTGTTCGGGCACCATTTGTGGGAAAACAGTCTGCGGAGGCTTAAGGATTCCATGTGCACATCAATATGATTGTATGAAATCGTTTATTAACAATTTGCACTCACTTATATAGAGAAGCCTTGTTTACACCATCAAATCATGCAGGTGGCTTTGTATTTCAATTACACATTCCATTCTCACAGAACCACTCTTCTCACATAATTATTTTCCTCTTCTGTTACCAATTAAGTTCTCTTTCCCATTACCTCATTTTTAGAAAACCTGCAACTAGGCCTCAATAACCATTAAGCCAATATAGCCTAAGCTGAAGTAAGTCAGGATTGCTCACAATCTGTATATTTCTGAACTGGTTCCCCAACAGGGGGTGCTGAAACTGCGTGAAATAATGGAGTTTTTTGTCTTGCAGGTAAATATGTTTACCAACCAAGGAACAGTCATTCACTTCAATAATCCTAAAGTTCAGGCATCTCTGGCTGCTAACACTTTCACTATCACTGGACATGCTGAGACAAAGCAGCTAACAGAAATGCTTCCTAGCATCTTAAATCAGCTTGGAGCTGGTAGTTTGTCCAGCCTGAGGAGATTGGCAGAAGCCCTACCCAAGCAGCGTAAGTTGAAACTTGAATGCATTTCATGCTGGCAGGTGACGTGTGGCTTATTTGAACAGGTGCAGTGAAATTCAGTGCACTCTTACTGTTTGCAACATATTATAAAAAGCTTATAAAGAAATGAAACTCTCAAAACTTATTTATAGCTCAAATCCAACAATGAATATAACAGAATAAGCACTTGATATGAAGTAGAAATTTTGGGAGGACAAAGCTGGTAAACTATTTTATGATTCTATGAAATTATTTAATCTATTGACAATTAACAACACGGTATTGAGAAATAAGAACAAACCTTAAAACACATTCCCCCCACACCTTCCTTCTTCCCAGGCTCAACTCCTGACTTCTCTTCCTCTTTCTCCCAAGCATTCCAAGGTGGATGGGAACTGCAGTCAGTTCATGCTTTATTCAGGCAGGTCATGCTTTGTCTCTGCTGCTCCTTCCTCCACACGCTCTTCCCCTGCTCCAGCATGGGTCCCACACACCAGGGACAGTACTTCACAGACATGTCCAATGTGGATACTTTTCCACAGAGTGCAGTCCTTCATGAACAGACTGTTTCACTGTGAGTCCCCCTGTAGCCACAAGTCCTTCCAGAAAACCTGCACTGGCTCGGGTTCCCCTCTCCAAGGGTCACGGGTCCTACCAGGAGCCTGCTCCAGTGGAGGCTCTCCATGGAGTCATGCCCACCTGCTCTGGCATGGGGTTCTCAAAGGGCTGCAGGGGAATCTCTTCTATGGCACCTGAATCCCACCCCCTTCTTACCTGATCTTTGTGTCTGCAGAGTTATTTCTCTCCCCTATTCTCAACTCCTCTTTCAGACACCATTATGCAGGAGTTTCTCCCATCCTTCTTAAATATACTGAGGCACTACCACCATCACTGATGGGATCAGCTTTGGTCAGTGGCAGGTCCGTCCTGGAGCTGAGTGGCATTGGCTCTGTCAGACATGGAAGTTGTACAAGTCCAGAAAGATTCTCCCACTGAATCATGAGGTTGAGACTGAACCCCCTTCTCAGAGAGGAGTCCAGGTGCAGCTATGAAATAGCTCCATGGTGATTGGAGAAACATCTTTCAAATTTTATCTCCTCATGCAGTTTTATCAACCTCTCATCTTACCTGCACCTGGGTCTCATATCTTCCATTGTTCAGACAGAATGGTTTGTTTCATTGTTTTTGTTTTGTTCTGTTTTGGGTGTGGTTTTTTTTCTCTCTCATTATGCAAGGCTTCTCCCAGTACTTCTCCATTTTGACTAAGCAGAAGTTCAACTAAAGTTCAGTTACTATTTGCAGCCTAAGGCCTCAGCACTCAAGTCACTCATGCTAAGCTAAGCAAAACAAGTTTCAATTCAACCGAATTTTAAGCAATCACACAATTAATTCTGTCCATACAACCATAAATAAATTCTAGAATGTTTTTCTTAAATTCTGTACGTTATGAATTGTCTTAGGAATAGTGTATATATTAACATTGCTAATGCTGGGAATTCACTGATTAAGTCTACAATGCTCCATTATGCAGCAAAAATTTTTTAGAAGCCAGTTTTCTAACACAGCAAAAGAGAGATGCTCTGCAGAAAAGCAAAACTTTTTATGGCTGTTTAATAGTTATGGCAAATTTTCTTCCGGCTTTTCTGACAAAAAGCCACACCAAAAAGTTTATTTCTTTTTATGGTTATGCCAAAGTTCTTTAAAGATGGGGGTTTGCTTGTCTGCAAGTTACCCCAAAAATTGTGTTGAGGGAGATTCATTAGCAATCAGATTTATTTCAAAGCATAGGCTTGTTGAAGCAAACAACAAAATTAATATTGTCTACAGGCAATAACTGAAAAAGCTGCAGGTTCAAGGAGTTTGCAAATATTATAAAACTTGAGATCTCATCAGGAAATACAAATCAAATAATAGTCACAATATAAAATAGCAGCTCCATTGAAATGTATGTTGATGAATTTGTATTCCTAACCAGTAGAATTCAGGAAAAGAATTAAACTGAGCAAGAAGTGAATGTGGGACTAAGCAAAGCAGTTGAGATGTAATTTTTTCCACTGAAACAGTGTGAACAAAACAAGGCCCTAACGAGACTAACTTCTATCTCGAAGATAATTAAAAGTTCTTAAAATAAGACACTGCCAAGGCTAACTAGGCACAAAAGGAATGTGAACATCTGCACAAGAAGAACATAAAGATGTCATAAGCAGCAGATAAGAGGAAAATTATGGCTAGGGTCTGATATCATCTTGCACAACATAGTGAAGTCAGCGAAATCAAGAAAGGTAAAAAGTTCAAGCTTGAGGAAGACCTCTTACTTCATCCAAAGACCCCCTGACGACCCCCGTATATCTCCCCAAAAGAAGACCCTGCCCAGACTCCGACCAGACTCCGCCTATCATATTATAATGGCATGATGTAATCCTATGAATATATAAACCTACCTTCTTTTGAATATACATAGAATTGTAATCAATAAAAGGTAATTCCAGAGCTTTAAGTGTGTGTGTGCTTGTGTGAGTGAGTGGAGCAGAGACTCCCCATGCAGCCAGCGTTGTTTTGCTTATTGAAATTTTATTAATTTAATTAAGGCATTAACAGAATATTGAGTCTCGGTCATTTATAATATCCATGTATCTTTTTCAAGTTTTATCTTTATTCAGAAAGTATCACTTAGTTCAGTTTGCCTCATTCTTTGAAGCTTCATCAAAGTTTTCGACAAGATCTAGAAAAAGAAAAATGTGGAAATTTAAGTTTAACCAAATTCTGCTTTGCCAATTTCCCCCTCCCTAAAGTTGTACACTTCATATGAAGTAATTACAAAGAAAAAAAAAAGCTTATAAAATAGAGACCAAATAACATTTAAGATCTTCATGGTTCACTGTTCTTGTATAAACAAGTTTTAGAACTGTGCTTTAAAATGAACCATCTAAGAGCATTTAACTCCACTCCACCCACAGCTGGACAAAGTGATACCGAAAGGGTAATGTCTTAACACTCTTCTTATTGAATATTAAATAATTTTCTTGGCCATAGCTATTACTCCTACATAGGACAAAAATGTTAGCCAGTGTCCACAGAAAGTCTATAACAGTGATGATTAGTTAATATTCTTACCACCCTTGTCCTAATCTTATGCTGCACATATTATGTCTCAGCAAAATTAACTTCCTTTTCCTCCATTGCATGCTTATTCTTACCTGGAACTTCATCATCATCACCAGTAGCAAGTAGGGCTTTTTCATCCACAGCTGCAAGAGCAAACAGTTCAAAAGCATCAGGCAAGCTTGCCATAAGCATCTTGATTACAAAGCTGTTTTGCTTTTTTGTTTTTTGAAAACATTATCAATGCAATGCTCTATCCAGTTCCCTTGCTGAATAAAAATCTACAATTAACCCTTTGTTTCCAATAATGCTCAAACAGTCCATCTGGAAAATGAGAAGATGCATGCTAAACCAGTTTACTATCACCATCTTGGTTCTAGTTATATGGAATGCCTTGTGTGATAATAATTTTCATCTAAAAGCACAGACTGATTTTACCCATTTTTCTTAAAAGCAGCTTGGTTTATTGACTACTCAGTGGATCTTACATATTTTTCAATATTAGCTAGTTACAAGGAAATCTTATTCCTAGGCCATCAAGGGAAATTATGGTGTAATTGTGGAGCTGCAGGCAGACACTCATGACTAGAGGCACTTATTGTTCCCTGATAAAGTCAGAATATGGAACTGGATGCATAATTTTATACTTAGATGGTCAAGATAATCGCATGTCCTGGTCCCCATCTCTACCAACTCAGTAGCTTCTCAACTACTCCCATTATATTTTCCAGAGCTAATGAAACTTAATCATATCCATTGTAGCAGACCAACAAGAATCTGTAAAACTGCAGCAGTATAATGCTAAGAATAGATATCTCAAGTCCCTGTGCCACTACTTTTACTGCTATTCTTAGCTGTACTACATAGAGAGTATGAGACAGTTTATCCTACCACCTCCATTTTATCATGTTTACTTTAGCAGCTGCAAATGCAATCATCACAGCCACTTCAAACTGATGTAAGATTTCCAAATCTAGCAGACAACAATGAATAGAAAGGTTTGTGCAACTACTCTGGCATCTAACCAAAGTGGAAAGAAATAGCCATTTACCAGGTCATACAAAGCAAGAACTATAAACAAGCCTCCACAATACCAAAACTGCACAATTTAGCTTATCCAGAACATACCTTGTTATAAGAAGAGCAATCTAAAAAGATCATTTTAAATCCTTCAAGTTTTCTTTCTTTCAGGCCCCACTACTACCACAAGGAAGCCCCAGTGGTGACACCAGGAAGGAGGAACCTGAGCTCCATGGGGAAAGAAGCAGTTTACCTCACCTCCTGAAGACTATTTCTAGCAAGATTTTTTCAGTGGGAAGTTGACAGAAATGAAGCATCATCAGCTTTAGGAATGGAAATAGAGGCTATCTTTACTGTCGGCAAAGCACAGAAAGAAAAGAAATGAAACAATCAAGTTCATAACTACCACAAGAAGTAGGAAGCAAGAATGAAGATCCTATATGCAGGACACAAAGAATGTTCCCAGTATCAACAATCCTATCTCACTACAAATTCTCATTTTGTATCAGCAGCACCTTGTCCAATCACCACATACTTAAGTCCCTACTCTACTTTTCCCACACAGATTTAGGGAGAACAAGTGTTCAGGTTCTTTCACTAATTTAAGGATGGAATAGGGAGTTCATGTATCCAGCTTAATGATCATGCCAGTCTTGTTCTCTACACTGTTCTCCACACACAGAAATTCTAACACATTTCCTTAAAAATACTATCTAATTCCCTCTTAGCTCTCAAAAAGCCCATGCAAGAAATACCTTCGCCACACATCTGAGGAAGCAAAGCAGTAGCAAGATGTTTGTCCTCAAGTCTCTCTCCCATTGTTTATGTTGCCATTGAAAGAGACAAAACAAACATACTCAAAACACATTTTTAAAACATCACTCTCCCAGATTAACTCTACCTAGATTTAATGAACTAGGTATGTTGAAATACAGTAGCCACACCAAGAAGCAAACTACCATGAAATCAAGACTAGTTATAACTTTCTAGTCTTAGACCAGCTGCAAGATATGCTGAGAGACAGATGCCTCTGCTTTATTCTGTTATATTCACTGTTGGATTTGAGCTATAAATAAGTTTTGAGAGTTTCATTTCTTTATAAGCTTTTTATAATATGCTTGCAAACAGTAAGAGTGCACTGAATTTCACTGCACCTATTCAAATAAGCCACACGTCACCTGCCAGCATGAAATGCATTCAAGTTTCAACTTACGCTGCTTGGGTAGGGCTTCTGCCAATCTCCTCAGGCTGGACAAACTACCAGCTCCAAGCTGATTTAAGATGCTAGGAAGCATTTCTGTTAGCTGCTTTGTCTCAGCATGTCCAGTGATAGTGAAAGTGTTAGCAGCCAGAGATGCCTGAACTTTAGGATTATTGAAGTGAATGACTGTTCCTTGGTTGGTAAACATATTTACCTGCAAGACAAAAAAACCCATTATTTCAAGCAGTTTAGCATGATTTTTCAGTCTAACAGGAAACTAGCTGAACATCTATTCCTAAAGCTCAATAAAGATCTGTGGATGATTTACAGATAAGTTTAAGATGTTACTTACCAGAAAACTATGTTTGATACATTTCATATTTCTATATAGAAAATAATTTTTCCCTTTGAAGGGATTACCTCTTCAATTCCAGAAATATTGTTGACACCCAGTTTCTTCAAAGAAAACTGAAGTTTCTTGTCATCTGCTGTAGCTGTTCTATGAACAACCTTCTTCTTTCTACGGGCAGTACCCTTTGCAAAAAAACAAAAAAAAGTTAAAAATTAGTATTAAAATAGTTCTTTACAAACTCTAATCCTCTTGACCATGTAACAACTCTGCAGCCATCTATAAATCAACTTGGTATACAAAGTTCTATTTCTGTGTCACAGCACACACAACCCCACCCCCCTCTCCAAATGTACTGCAGCAGTCTTTCCCTTGCTATAAAGCAAGCTTTCCACATTTGCAAGAAGTGCGAGATTTTAGGAAGCCATGCACCAGAGAACCTTCATTCCACAATTCTTATAGGAATTCTGCAGCATCCCACTCAGAAAAGAAAAATTGCATGCTTATCCTTGTCTGTTACCATAGACATAAAACTGAAGAGTGAGCAGTTTTCAGAAATTTAATCCCATTAGTTTTTCCTTAGGTCATCTTTCTAAAGTTGTACTCAAAATTTGATAATAAAGAGTGTGAGAAAAAGTTAAACATATAATCCACAAGTGAATATGAGAAAACCCAAACCAATAATTTTTTATTTCAATTAGACATCTCCATCTGATGGATTTACACATACCAATTTAAGAACACTAATTTAAAAAAAAATATTTTATAAATATATTAAATAAAATATAAATAGTTCAACATAGCATTCCAGACCAACCCTGTTTAGAAAGCAAAATAAGAAAAGATTAAGTTCCCCTACAGTCACAGAGTTCTAGATTTCTCAAGGGTAACAATTGGCCCATATTAGAAAATATCTGTAACTATGAAAAAGAAAGTGTCATTTTATACTTTCTTGGACAATTATAAGGCTTCAGTAAAATTTGACTGTAAAATGTTTAGGAACAGGTGAAACCAAGCTCCTTTCTTACACACTGTAACTACTACTCTAAGTTGTCCTACTCCAGTTGTCCATGTGCTGCATACATGCTAGCAATAAGGAAATGTTTTGCTGCTCAGCTGTATAAATGGATGGACACTAACACCTCTAACATAATCCAGTTACAAATAAGAATAAATTTAATAGACAGATTCACATGAAAGTAACATTTGGAAGACTACAGCTCAAGAGTTTAGCTGTTTGTCTAGAAAGGGTTTGTTTGGGTTACGTTAAGTCTCCCTGGAAAAAAGACCTTTCAATAAATTTCAAAAAAGGATGTCTTGAATCAAAGGTAGAAACACCTATCCCCTTTTTACCCATATTAAGTACAGATATCAAACCAGACCATATGGATGTAATTTAAATGAGCAGTTATTGCTTTCACCTCCACAGATTTAAGCTTCTGAAGATTACAGGGTTTTAGTAAGCAAATTCCACCCTCATCATGCTGGGACACACTGTTCACACCCCTCTACTGTTGTATAATGTTCCCAAATGCTCTCGAAAAGGTAGAGGGTGTGACCCCTTTGCTGTGCCCAACCCCATGTTTGATGGGCCAATTAGATCCGCCCGTGCTACAGGTAAACACACCGGGTGCCCAATAATACGTTATGTTGGTGTGTGGTGGCGGGGGCGTGGTCACAGAAACACTATATAAGTAAAAGTTACTGCGCAATAAAGTGGAAGCTTGTTTATCAACCATGTTGGTTGGATTAGTTTTCCCTCACTGTTTTCCGACACTCTACCTTTAATATAAAGGGAAGTGGTTACAGCAGGCTAAAAATGGAACACTATAGAGTCATCTGCCAGTCTTCTAAAAAGGTTTGGAAGAAACAACATGATGTTGAGCTGTATCAACATCCTACACAAAAATATCAACTTTCACACAATGAAGTACTACAATAGCCCTTCACCTAAATATAACATTTAGCCTATTTTTAAAGCCTGCAGCCTTGCAGTGTCATGAAAATCTTCCAGCCACGTGCAACCTTTTCCCACAAGGGAGAAAAAACCAAAAAAAACCCAGTGACAAACGCTAAAAACCTCTATAGTCAATGCATGCACAGGTAACATGCACATAATCATCAATATAATACAGCAGTTCTCTGTTTAACTAGCAATCCATACAAGGAATACACAAAAATCACCAAGCCAGTTAATTACTGGATTAAAACTGATTTAAGGTTGTCTAAATCTCCAGCTAAAGACAAAAACTTCAACGTAGGAATAAAAGCTACTGGAACTTCTGTCAGCAGGAGTTCTATTGAATAATTTGTATTCTAAAATATTGTGTGTACATTTCCTCATATATATAAAAAATACTAACAAATTCTTGCCTTAAAACAGAAACTTTAATTAAAATGCTTACTAGCATACAACTATATTCAGCATACTATTTTCAGATTGATTATAAGTAAACACAAAGCTCATATTCATATGTCATAATAAAATAAAAAGGTGTTCCAAGCATGTTATTCTACAATACATAGGAGTATGACAAGTACAGAAACTGCAGTTTTGCCCTAAAAGGCAAGAAAACAGCCATGCCCATCTTAAAGATTTGTGACAAGAATTTGGAACACAGCCCTCTAATCTGTTATGAAAACTATTCCTAAGAGCACTTGCTGTAAAAGTGGTCTTTTATTTACTTATTTCAAGTCTTATGTCTTCTAATATAGCCTATACGAAAATATAGGCTTCAAGTCAGCTATAATAGAACACACTCAAACAGAAAAGGCCAGAGAGTCAGCTCCTATACATTCTGCTTATACTGAACTGATTGGAGATGCCTGCAGCTTACCCCGGGGACGGTCCAGCCAAGCCGAGTTCTTAGGGCTGCTCCCCACGCGAGTTTTCAAGATCCCGTGCCTTAAGACCACTGTGTGGACTGAAACACACAACCCCAAGAGCAGGAAGGGGAGACGACTCCTACCTTGCCACCGATGCGTACTTGGGCCTGGAGCTTGGCGAGCTTTTCTTGGTTCATGATCGTTTCTTTCATCTGCAGAAAGAAGAGCGCCCATGGAAGGCGAGTCAGGAAGCACCCGGCCACGCAGGCCACAACACCCCAAGTCCGACTGTTGGGTATGTGGGCACAAGGGGCTCCACAGCTACCCCTCACCACACTCACATTCCCAGCGGAAGCACGCCCAAGCCCTGATGGAGGTGTGGGGCGGGGGGGCGGAAGTCTGCTCGTACGCAGTGCAGCCGAGGTTAGTAAGCTCAGCTCCCTTCGGACTTTGCCTTGTCCCCATCACCGCCGCCCACCAACCTGCAGCCCTTATCAGCGCAACAAATTCCTCTCCCTACACCAACAACTCCCATCGTTTCCTTTGTACCTTCTTGGGGCGGAAGCGGCGGTGCCGGAGCAAGAAGGAAAGACGAGGGCTGCGGGCGCGGGACTAAGCACAGCACACAGGACGAAGCGAGATGGCGACCGGAACAGCAGGCACAACGACGATGCCGCCTCCTAAATCAAGAGGGGGCGGCCTCCGTGGTGGAGGTACTTAGAGGGGCGGGGCCTCTTCTACCTCCTCCGCCGTGAGAGGAGTCAGGGGCGTGAGGTAAGGAGTAAAAATTTCCCTGCTTGTAGGGGATGCTGGAATCCCATAAATACGCTGTGGTCCGTAAAACCGATTTGTGTGGCTGAGCCGAGGCGCAAGGTAAAGCCTACGCTGAGCCCCAGGCCGGGTTCGGTCTTCTGCGCGGCTTGTCTTCGCTCATTCCCTGCTTCCTCCACCTTCCGTCTCCTTCCGTCGCTTGCAGCCTTACCTGGTAGTGTGATGGATCCGTACCCGTTCTGGTATTTTAATTTGTTTTCTATAAAATGTTGAAACGTTGTATGTTTTTTCTTGCTTATGCAACTCCAACCTCGTCTCCATGTCCACGATTTTTCTTATCAGCTCCGCTCCTCCCCCTCCCTCTTAACCTCCTCGTGCGCCACGTATATAATTATAGAGCCTATATAGCAGTTCACGTTTCCTTTTGCTATTCTTCCACCTCAGTTTTAGTTTTTGTTTTGCTTTTACTTTGCATCTTCTTTTGTTTTTGAAGTACCCATGTGGAACTGCTTTCTGCTCACTATTGAACACGCTCTTCTCCTGTAGTGATATTTTGCATCACTGAGGTATTTTGTTTTGCCTATTCTGAGGAGTTGAGGAGTCTGGTGGGGCTAATCTCATGGTTATTGGGAACTTGTGTGTGGCTCCAGTGACCCCTTTTGCTACGCAGAAAGCTAAACAGTCTGCAGGGCTTGGAGGTCTGTTGCATAGCAGGGTGCAGAAGCAGATTTATGGGGAAGACAGCTTGGTGTTCCTATCAGTGCTGTACCTGCTCACTGAGCAATGTGAGAGAGGAAGCCATGTAGCTCCATGATCCTGCCCCCATCGTCACTGCACCGAAACAGAATGGGCCTCCTAGTGTCAGTAGAAATATTACTGAGCTTGCCATCTCATTTTAATGCCTTTTAAATTTGTTCTTCTCTGGAATATCCTCAATAAACTGTTCCCTTTGTTGTTTCTGTAAGGTTGTGTTAATAGTTAATTTATCTTTCTGTTTTCATTAATGTTAAGTCTCCCATGTTAGTAATTTCCAGAGCCAAGGCTTTGCCAACCCTTGTGCTTTCTGTTTGTGTTTAAATGTGATTTGCTCTCAATATATTTCTTTGCTACCCTGAGTGTTAATTTGTATAGAAGATTTATTTAATTTTTAAATTTGAGACTTTTGTTATCAGAATGAATAATAAACCCAAAATTACTTTATCTGGTGGTGATAAAAGGTCTTAGGTGATGATTCAAAAGTTGTTGTTGAAGAGCAGCCTGTGCCTCCCTAGCACTAGCATCACAGCCAAAAATTAGAGGATGTTCAAACAGTCATAAAGGATGGAAGGGGCTAGGGAAATTGTGTTTAGCATGTAAAATTGGAGGAGTGAATCTGGTTTACTCAGAAAAGAAGGAAAGGAACAAACCAGATTCAGGGGGGAGGGGGAATCTAGGGAGGGATTTGGAGAAGACAGAGTTCATTCTGAACTAAAAACAAAGCTTATAAATTTATTCCAAGATGAAATTGGCAATATACCTGTAGCAAGAGGGTGAGTGTCAGGAGGACAGACTTTTCTCTGTAATGACCAATGATAGGGCAAGGGGTACTGGGTGCGAGTTGGAGCATAGGAGGTTCTGTGTAAAAATAAGAAAAAGCTTTTTCACTGTGAGAATGAGAGAACACTGGAACAGGCTCACCAGTGAGGTTGTGGAGTCTCCTGGAGACATTCAGAACCTGCCTGGATGCATTCCTATGTGACCTACACTAGGTGATCTTGCTCTGGCAGGGGCTGTTGACTCTATGATCTTTTGAGGTCCCTTCCAACCTCTAACAGTCTGTGAAGAGGGAATAAAGCCAAGATGAAAAAAAACCCAAAAAACTAAACCCAACCAAACAAAAAATAAAATGCAACAAAAAATCTGAGTCCATGTGGACTAATGAAAGTAAAAGCAATCAACGCTTCAGCTTCAGATTTATCATAATCTGCCATCAATATAAAATAAAGATTTCAGAATTACAAGGCCAATTGATGGTTGCAAACATGTTTTAATAGACTGAAATACTTACATGGAAATGAATCACAGAAAGATTATTCCAAATGGAAGTTGCACAAAGTGCAGTCCCAGCTGTCAGCCTAGGATCAACTGGGCTGGAGGTATGATCTCATATTCCCTAATGAGAGATCTTTAAAACAAATTATGCTGAAAACCATATCACCAAATTCTATTGGGAATCAACTGAAGCAGTTAAAGAAATATAGTTTAAGGGACTCAAGATTTGGTTACATTTCATGGAACAAACAGCATACCTTCAAAAAACAAACTGCATCAGAGAAAAAGTATTTTAGAATGCTACAATACTATTGGCTTGTTTTCTCTCGTCCTTTTTATGTAACTGCATCATGGAAAATATAAATGTAAAACTGGATTTACTTGTAGCTGAAGAACTATTGAGAAATGAAGGGGATCAAAAGCCTGTAATACTGAAACAGTGTGAGCCCAGCAAGCATCCTTTCAGTTCTGAAAAAGGGATCTCAAAATCATCAAAGAATATATGTTGCTAAAATAAAGTTCATTAGCTGTACAGAAGCAGCATAGGAATGGAAAAAGACCATTAAAGTGGTTACTCATTAAAATTGGCTCCTAAATTATGTGAAAGCTTAACGGCAGAAGAATGACAAAAGTTGTTGTCAAAGGGTCAGTGGAAAAGCTTTCCTGAAAGAGATGGCCAGTACTGCATAAGTAATAGCAGGGTACATTGAAAAGAGGATAAAGTGAAGACATATTTCTCATGATAGCCAGTGACCACAAAGAATGTACATTAGATGTTTTTTTTCAGGCAGTGAAGGAAATCTGCCTGATATTCAGAGTCTATGTAGGAAACATTTGTTCAAAAGGATGCTGTATTCAACAGTCAAGAAAGCAGAAGTATATGGAACATCAACAGGGAACCCCAGGGAATAATAATGTTATCACATTTAATGTAGATGCTACAGAACATTAGGGGGAAAACACTAAGTTATTTGGAAAAATATACATGTATATTGGTAATCTAATGAAGGAAAATAACAGCATTAGGGGGTACAGGAGCAAAGGTATGAGAGATATGAAGGGAAAAGATACCATCTCTGAAAGCCTAGACATTACACTCACTAAATAATTTTTAGCTTTTGAAGTGATACTAAATATAAAAGCATTGAATAGGAGCCCAGGGAGATGAAACTTAAGTGCAGTGTTGTTTTCATCTCATATATTAGTGTTGTACTATGTATTGTATGGAGTGTCCTGGTTTGAGCTGGGATAGAACCAACTTTTCTTGTAATTTTAGAATCATAGAATAATTTGATTTGGAAGGGGCCTCTAAAGGTCATTTAGTCCAACCCCCTTGCAGTAAGCAGGAAGACCCTCAACTAGATCAGGTTGCTCAGTCTCTCCAAGCCTCACCTTGAATATCTCTTGGGATGAGGCCTCAACTACCTCCCTGGGCAACCTATTATATTTTTCCACTACCATCTCATCGTAAAGAATGTTTTTCTAAAATCCAATCTAAATCTACTTTTCTCTAATTTAAAACCATTATACCTTGTCCTACTACTGTTAGTCCTTGCAAATAGTCCAGTGTTCCTGTAGGCCCCCTTCAGATACTGGAAGGTTGCTATTAGGTCTCCCTGAAGCCTTCTCTTCTCCAGGCTGAACAACCTTGGCTCCCTCAGCCTGTCTTCATAGGAGAGGTGTTCCAGCCCCCTGATCATTTTCATAGCCCTCCTCTGTACCTGCTCCATCACGTCCATGTCCTTCCTGTATTGAGGACTCCAAAGCTGGATGCAGTACTCCAGGTGAGGTCTTATCAGTGAACAAAGTGGCAGAATCACCTCTCTTGATCTGCTGGCCATGCTTCTTTTGATACAGCTCAGGATGCAATTTGCCTTCTGGGCTGCAAGTGGGCACTGTTGGCTGATGTCCAGCTTTTCATCCAACAGCACCCCCAAGTCCTTTTCTGCAGGGCTGCTTTCTAAAACCTCATCCCCAGCCTGTACTGATAGTGGGAATTGTCCTGACCCAGGTGCAGGACCCTGCACTTGGTCTTGTTGAACCTCATGAGGTTCACCTGGTCCCACCTCCCCAGTTTGTCCAGGTCTTCTGGATGATATCTGGTCCCTCTGGCTTATCAACAGCACCACTCAGCTTTGTGTCATCTGCAAACTTGCTGATGGTACACTTGATCCTGCTGTCTATATCACTGATAAAAATATGAAGTAGTACAGGTCCCAGTATGGAGCCCTGAGGGACAACACTTGTCACTGGACTCCATCTGGACTTCAAGCCATTGACCACTACCCTCTGGATGTGGCCATCCTGCCAATTCCTTATCCACTGAACAGTCCACTTATCAAATCCATATCTCTCCAACTTTGTGAGTAGGATATTGTGGGGAACTGTGTCAAAGGCCTTGCAGAAGTTCAGATGGATGACAGTTAAGTCATCAGCTACTTACTTTCACCTCTTGTAAGTAGCTGCACTTGCTGAAATTAACAGCAAGTTTCTCAGACAGTGTCTCTTTCTGGGACTGATAACTCTCGATGTTTATAGCTACAGCTAGAGACTGATATGCAGAACCAAGGACACTGCTCAGTTCTGAGGAACATTTTGCCCTCTGGAAGGAGAAAAGGAGTAAAGAGGTCACACCTGCAACCCTCCTTCAGGGAGGAGCAGACAAGATAAATGACCAAAATTTACCAGATTATTCCATCCCATACATGTCATACGTGGCATAAATTTGAGGGATCACAAGGATCAAGCTCTCTTCATACATGGCCAGCACCCCGGGAGGATTCCGTCCATTTGTCTAATTTGATTCCAGTCCATGCATCCCTGAATCCATGTGTTCCTGCCTCCAGCTCTCATCTGCTGCTGACTCCAGGAGCCCAGCCTGGGACTTTTCCAGGGCCTACCCTGTAGCCTGGGTGGTGACATGAGCACTATTGGGAAGAAAGGGGGAGGAACACGATATTGTTTTTGTATGTATTTGTATATATATTTAATATTTTTTTTTTCCTTTTCATCACTACTCTTTCATTAAAGCTGTGTAGTTTAGTGTCCAACCCATAAGTCTCTCTCCCTTAATCTCTCTCATTCTTCCCTATTGGGGAAGGGGATAGTGAATAGAGGGCATCTGTCATTTGTTTAATTGCTGACCTAGTGTTAAATGTGGCACCCAGCCTCTCTGATATATGAGGTCAAGCCAGTTTATATTAGTCATGATTTAGAATTTTGAGCAGACCACAAACCTAAGGACAGAATTACTCTCTATTCCTCCCCTCACAAAAGGAATATAAAAGGGGAATAAAGACTGGAGACTTTTAAGTTGGAAACTGAAAACAACTGGATACAGATATACTAACACAGGGGAAAGGTAATAACATAAGGGATAAAGTAACAAAGAATACAAATATATATATTTACAACCCGATAGATATGGGCTCTGATGAGCATGTGGTGACCTGGTGGTAAAGAAGTGCAGGGGAACCGCAGCATAGCCAGCAGCAAGCAGAAAGAACCTTTATAGAGTATGGGCAGGAAATGGGAGGGAATAGACCCCTCCCTTTGTGTTCCACCCCTCTCATAGTCTCAAAGCCCTCCTTCCTTAGTTCCTCATGTTCAAACTATGACAAATTCATGTCAAATTACTTTGCCCTCTAATGCAACACTCTTTTCTTAGTCTTCCCTCAAAAACAGTCTATATTGAATTAAACTCATAAATGGCCTATTTTAATAGCACTTCAGCAAACATAATAAAGAGCATGCTTTATCTGAACACTCAGACAGAAGAACACTTAGGTACAGTGATGCATCTTATATATTCACTGAGAAAAGGAATATAGTACTTCATATCCCACTCATGATTTATATAAACTTATACTATGACTGCTGCAGCAGCCAGTCACGGATAACTTAGGGAGAAGAATAGACCTGTCCCAGGATTTAATTAAGATCTTTCATAAAGAAAATTATGCTGTTACTCATGTCAGTTGAGGTTAGATTATGACTTGAATCCTGAAGATTTCTGTCACTTCTATGAGTCATTTATGTTGTCTATGTGTGCTGGTTTTTGTTGGGGTAGATTTAAATTTCTTCCTAGTAGCTAGTATGGGGCTATGTTTTGGATTTGTGATTAAAACAGTGTTGATAATACAAGGATGTTTTGTTATTGCTGAGCAGTGGTTACACAGAGTTAAGGCCTTTTCTGCATCTCATGGTGCTCCATCAGCAAGTAGTGTGAGGGTGCACAAGAAGTTGAGAGGGGACACAGCTGAGACAGCTGACCCCAAATGACCAAAAGGGTATTCTATATTATTTGGCATCGTGCTCAACAATAAATGTTGGGGGAAGAAGAAGGGACTATGGAGTAATGGCATTTGTCCTTCCAAGTAACTGTTATATGTGATGGAGCCTTCCTTTCCTAGAGATGGCTGAACACCTGTCGATGGCAAGTAGTGAATGAATTCCTTATCTTGCCTTGCTTGCATGCAAAGATTTTGCTTTACTTATTAAACTGTATTTATCTCAACCCAGGAATTTTCTCACTTTTACTCTTCCAGTTTTCTTCTCCCATCCCACCATGGGGGAGTGAGCAAGCGGCTGTGTGGTGCTTAGTTGCTGGCTGAGGTTAAACCATGACAGTCCTTTTGGGTGCCCAACATAGGGCTCTAAGAGTTAAAGATAATGACAGATATGATAGGAATGTGCTAGATCAAATTTGTAGCTGTTATTGTTGTTAAGCTATTAATTGGCAAGCTCCTATGCTTGCCATGGGGCTTGCTTGTCTTGCTGTATATTAGAGTCTAGTGGCTGCTTTTTGCTTCTGCTACTTACTGTACTGCTCTATTGCTTATCATCTTATACTACTGTACCTGGGAACATTTTGATAACAGCAATGGCCACGCACCTGTTTCTGTGCTGCTGTACTGGACAGGCTGAAACTCCAGTGTGAACTCAAGTCAAAGGGACTGTGACCTCTGGATAAGTCATAGAATCTTCAGGGTTGGAAGGGACACCTTTAAGATCATCTAGTTCCAACCCCCCTGCCATGGGTACGGACACCTCCCACTAGATCAGGTTGCTCAGAGCCCTGTCCAGCCTGGCTTTGAATGCTTCCAGGGATGGGGCTTCCACCACCTCTCTGGGCAACCTGTTCCAGTGTCTCACCATCCCCATGGTGAAGAACTTCTTCCTAACTTCCAATCTAAATCTACCCTCCTCTAGTTTGAATCCATTCCCCCTAATCCTATCACTACCTGACATCCTAAAAAGTCCCTCACCAGCTTTCTGTAGGCCCCCTTCAGATACTGGAAGGCTACAATAAGGTCTCCGTGGAGCCTTCTCTCCAGACTGAATAATCCCAACTCTCTCAGTCTGTCTTCATGGGAGAGGTGCTACAGCCCTCTGATCATCCTTGTGGCCCTTCTCTGGACATGCTCCAGCATGTCCATGTCCCTCCTGTAAAAGGGGCTCCAGAACTGGATGCAGTACTCCGGGTCGAGTCTCACAAGAGCAGAGTAGAGAGGGAGAATCACTTCCCTTGACCTGCTGGCCATGCTTCTCTTGATGAAGCCAAGGATCTGGTCAGCTGTTGAATTTCTCATCCACCAGCACTCCCAAGTCTTTTTCCCCAGGGCTGCTCTCAAGCCAGTCACTTCTCAGCCTATATTGGTGCTTGGGATTGACTCAACCCAGATGCAGGACCGTGCACTTGGTCTTGTTGAACTTCATGAGGCTGGCATGGGCCCACCTCTCCAGCCTGTCAAGGTCGCTCTGGATGGTATCCCTTCCCTCCAGCGTGTCGGCTGCACCACACTGTCGTAGAATGCTCTCGAATGTTCCTGAAAGGTAGGGGGTGTGAACCCTTTGCCGTGCCCAACCCCATGTTTGAGGGGCCAATGAGATCGGCCCACAATCCTGTGCTACCTGCACCAGGGATTCGCTGTGCTACAGGTAAACACACTGGGTGTCCAATAAAACGCTATGTTGATGTTTGGTGATGGGGGTGTGGTCACAAAAGCACTGTATAAGAAAAAGTTACTACGCAATAAAGTGGAAGCTTGTTTATCAACCATATTGGTTGCACGAGTTTTCCTCGCCGTTTCCCAATAAGTGGCACCCGAACAGGTGATAAGGCCCTGAACAATCAAAAAGTCTGAAGAGTCTTGAAAAAAGTTTGAAAAGTTCAGAAATCGACAGGCATACGCCGCAGAAGACCAATTTTCGTCAGGGAAGCCTTGTGGAGGACCGAACCGCCGATAAGCAGCAATCCAGTTTGGCAGGTAAAACCGCTGAGACCAAATAATTTGGCTGGGAATGGAGGGCAATAAATTCATCTCGACGCAGGCGTAGGAAGGCGAACTGTGCCTAAGCAAACATCAAACGAATCTTGCTCAACATCCAGAAGAAGGGGCTACGGGCTTTTAGTTGTAAAAAAGGCTGCATTAAAGGATGAAAGCCTGCATTAAAACGCTTGTAAAAAAGGCTGCACTAAAGGTTATAAGTTGTATTAAAAAGTTGCATTTAAGGGACAGATTAAGCGCATGCGTGATAGAGAGCAAAGTAACCCTAGAATTACTCATAAGTTTCTTACAGAAATGTTTAGTAAAAGTTTTAGATCTTAAGAAAGATCCGGCGGCACTTTTAGAATATGGCTGCATGCACTAGTTGTTTACTGAGCCTTTTAAGTTATTTGATGAGACAGAATGGAAAAGCTTGGGAGATATTTTGTGGTATAAGGTAATAGAAGAGGATAAGACCGCTCGTAAGTTAATGAAACCTGGACAGTGTTACCTCAAGGTTACAAAAATAGTCCTACAATATTTGGAAATCAATTGGCTAAAGAATTAGAATAGTGGGAGCGACCACAGGGAGAGGGCATTCTTCTGCAATATGTAGATGACTTACTGATAGCAACTGAAGCAGAAGAACAATGTGTTGAGTGGACAATCTCATTGTTAAATTTCTTGGGTTTAAATGATTATCAAGTCTCCCAACAGAAAGCAGAGCTGGTGCAAGAAAAGGTGGTTTACCTAGGATACAAGATCTCTGGAGGACAGCGATCCCTGGGAACATCGAGGAAAGCCATATGCCAGATGCCCAGGCCTGAAACGGTGAGAGACCTGCGAGCCTTCTTAGAAATGACAGGTTGGTGTCGCCTGTGGATATACCAGTATGGGATACTTGCTAAACCCCTCTATGATTTGTTAAAACAATCTAAAATTATTCTAGTCTGGACTCCTGAAGCAGAAGCAGCCTTTAGAAGACTGAAACAAGAGCTGATGAAAGCTCCAGCACTGGGCCTGCCCGATGTAACAAAACCATTTTAGCTGTTCTCACACAAGCGCCAGGGAATGGCCCTAGGAGTCTTAGCTCAACAATTGGGACCATACAAAAGTACTGTGGCTTACTTCTCTAAGCAACTAGATGAAGTAAGTAAAGGATGGCCCACATGCCTGAAGGCAGTGGCTGCAGTAATTATAAACATAGAAGGAGCCAGGAAGCTTACTATGGGCCAGAAAATGACTGTGTTAGTGTCTCACACCATATCAGTGGCAAGGGAACAGAAAGGTGGCCACTGGCTGTCACCCTCCTGGTTCCTGAAGTACCAGGCAATTTTAGCTGAATCAGATGATATAACCATTCAAGTGACTAATGTTGTCAACCCAGCCTCATTTCTAGAAGGAAGAATATCAGCAGAACCAATTGAGCATGACTGTCTAGAAACCATCGAAGCGGTATACTCCAGTCGCCCAGATCTCAAGGAAAAGCCATAAAACATGCAGAAGAAATCCTACAGTTGCTGGAGGCTGTTCAGCTCCCAACCCAAGTGCAGGGGGCATTGCAGGGGGCACCTGAGAGGTAACACCGTTCCAGAAAGAGGTAACAGAATAGCAGATGCAGAAGCTAAATTAGCTGCTGCAAGGACCAAGGATTTAGTAGCACTGACTCTGGTACCAGAAGAACTAGATACTAATTTTCAACCACAGTACCAGGAATCAGACCATAAGTGGATACGAAGAAATAAAGGTAGAATGTTAGATGGGGTCAGCTAGTAACAGGACAACTAGTACTGCCAGAAAAATCAATATGGCAATTTGTAAAAACAGAACAGAACAAGGCCCACTGAGGATTAGATCCTCTCTATCAGCATCTAAAAATTAGAATAGCAGGGCCAAAGCTATTCACAGCAGTGAAACAGATCACATCCCGATAATCCAAACACGGGAGCTAAAGTACTCCAGGGAGTAATAGACAGAGGGAAGTATAGCAGATTGATTTTTCTGAACTCCCAAGGAAAGGGGGGTATAAGTACCTCTTGGTTCTGAGAGATACATTTTCTGGGTGGCCTGAAGCGTTCCCATGCAGAACAAACAAAGAAAGAGAAGTAACTAAAGTCTTGTTTAATGAAATCATGCCGAGGTTTGGAGTGCCTAGGAGTATCTCCTCAGACAGAGGCTCGCACTTTTGTGCTAAAATTGTACGAGCAATAAGTAAGGCACTGCAAATCAAATGGCAATTGCACACGTCTTATAGACCTCAAGCTAGTGGATAAGTAGAAAAGATGAAACACCTTATTGAACAACAAGATTGCTAAAATATGCCAGGAAACCAACCTGCAGTGGTACCAAGCCTTACCTATTGCTCTAAATTAGGCTGAGAGTGAATCCTCATTCAAAAGAAAAATTGAATCCGTTTGAAATCTTATATGGGAGACCTTACGCAATGCAGATTGTAAATAGCGAGGCTGTAGATCAGATAGGTAATCAATGTGTGTATGATTATGTTATAGCTGTGGGGAAGTACTTTGATAAGAATGCCACAGTGGTCATGGATCACCAACCTAAACAACCTGATTGTAAATTGCATCCCTTTAATCCTGGTGACTGGGTATATGTTCAGAATCTTTTAGGAAAACCTCTGCAAGAGAAGTGGGAAGGACCCTTCCAAGTATTACTTACCATCTTCACTGCAATCCGAATTAAGGAACGGCCCACCCGGATCCACTATTCCCGAGTCAAGAAGGCCCCCGAGCATTGCAACAAGCAATCCTGAGGAACCTCGACACTATGAACTGGCGACCTTCAGTGTGGATGCTTGGACTTTGGATAAGTATAACCTTATCACAAATTGACAAGGATAGAACAAGTAGGGAAGCATCATTGGTGGGATGTCTTTACAGGATACTCCCCTTCAGCTACACGAGTATTCCATTACCTAATACAACCTATATTAGCCATAATAGCGGCAATACTCTTGTTATTCCTCTTAAATTTGTGGCTGTATTACAAATTGAATAATATAGTCAAAAGGATCCAAATAATGTGGACAATGATTCACACCCACCGAAACCTCTCCTTGGAACTTGACGAAAGAATTCGTAAGTTCTATGGAAAGGGGGGAAATGAAACAGAGAAAGACCCTGACAGGGTTAACTCCTGACGGGATTAATTCCTGTAACTTTCCACTAAAGCAGTGTGAACATCTTCTGTCTTGTAAGTACAGATCTTGCTTTTAAAAACAAGACACTGCCAAGGCCAACTAGGCAGTGAAGGGATTAACTTCTGTAAAAGTGTAGGTCTTGTTCTCAAAACAAGGCACTGCCAAGGCTAACTAGGCACCAAAGGAATGCGAACACCTGCACAAAGACAAGATAAAAATGCCACAACCAGCAGATAAGGGAAAAATTATCGCAAGGGTCCAATTTTGCTCTGTAACAAGAGGATGAAGTCATTGAAAACAAGAAAGATAAAGAGTTCAAGTTTTGAGAAAGATTTCTTACTTCATCCAAAGACCCCCTGACGACCCCCTGACATCTCCCAGGAGAGGACTCTGCCTGGACTCTGCCTGTCATGAATATTATAATTATATGTTGCAAAGTTATGAATATGTATGTAACCTCCTCTATAAATACCCTAACCCTTTCCCTTGGGGGACGGAACTCTTTGTCCAGCGCGAGCTGGGAGTTCCCTGGATCCCAAAATAAATACCTTTGCTGTTTAAAGGCTCAAAACTTTGTCTCTAAACAGTTCTGCTGGCCTTTTTGGGCTTCACTGTCAGTTTGACTTCAGTGCAGGGGAAGGTGATGGAGCAGGTAATTCTGAGTACTGTTATACAACACATGCAGGAAAACCAAGTGATCAGGCTCAATCAGCATGGGTTTACAAAAGTCAGGTCCTGGTTGACAAAACTTATCTCCTTTTATGACAGGATGACCCAATTATTGGATGAGGGAAGGGCTGTGGATGTTGTCTATCTTGACTCTAGCAAGGCCTTTCACACAGTTTCCCACAGTATTCTCCTAGAGAAGCTGGCTGCTCATGGCTTGGGTGGCCATACGCTTTGCTGGGTTAAAAACTGGTCGGATGGCTGGGTCTAAAGAATTGTGTTATATGGAATTAAATTCAGCTGGAAGCTGATCACATGTGGTGTTCCCCAGGGCTGTGCTGGGGCCGCTACTGTTTAACATCTTTATTGATGATTTGGATGAGGGGATAGAGTGCATCCTTAGTAAATTTGCAGATGACACTAAGCTGGGTGGAAGTGTTGATCTTCCTGAGGATAGGGAGGCTCTACAGAGAGATCTAGACGGGCTTGATTGATAGGCCAAGTCCAATTATATGAGTTTCAACAAGGCCAAATGTTGGGCCCTGCACTTCAGCTACAACAACCCCCAGCAGGGATACAGGCTTGGAGAGGAGTGGCTGGAGAGTGCTGATTGACAGACGTCTGAACATGAGCCAGCAGTGTGCCCAAGAAGGCCAAGAAGGTAAATGGCATCCTGGCCTGTATCAGGAAAAGTGTAACTAGCAGGACCAGGGAGGTGATCTTACCCTTCTACTCACCCTTGTCACAGAATTGTCACAGCTGGAAAAGACCTCTAAGTTCACTGAGTCCAATTGTCAGCATCCCCCCCAAATAAAATAAAGTATATTTATTAATATCTGTATCACCATGTCCACTAGAGCCTGTCCTGAAGTTCTTCATCTACATGTTTTTTAGATACTTCCAGGGATGGTGATTCCTACTCTCTAGGTAAAGAAATTCTTCCTAATATCTAATCTAAAGGTTTTTAGTTGTAGAGAGCAATTATGTCTCCTCTCAGCCTCCTTTTCTCCAGACTAAACAATCCCAATTCCCTCAGCCTCTCCTCATAGGATTTGCTCTCTAGACTCTTCACCAGCTTGGTTGTCCTTCTCTGGACTCATTCCAGCAGCTCAATGTCTTCCTTGTAGTGAGGGGCCCAGAACTGAACACAGTGCAGTCTCACCAGTGCTGGATACAGGGGCACAGTCACTTCCTTAGTCTTGCTGGCCACACTATTCCTGATACAGGACAGGATGCTGTTGGCCTTCTTTGGCCACCTGGGCACACGGCTGCTCATATTCAGCTGAGTGTCGACCAACACCCCCAGGTCCTTTTCCACCAGGCAGCTTTCCAGCCAATCTTCCCCAAGCTTGTATCATTGCATGGGGTTGTTGTAATCAAAGTGCAGGGCCTGGCACTTGGCCTTGTTAAGACTCATTTTATTGACCTTGGCCCACTGGTCCCACCTCTCCAGGTCCCTCTGCAGAGTCTTCCTACCCTCAAACAGATCAACGCTCCCACCCAACTTGGTGTCATCTCCAGATTTGCTGAGGAAGCACTCAATTCCTTCATCTAAATCACTGATGAAGATATTGAACAAGACTGGTCCCAAAACTGGGCACTGAGGAACACCACTGGTGACCAGCTGACGACTGGATTTAACTCCACTGACTACAACTCTCTGGGACCAGCCATCAAGCCAGTTTTTAACCCAGTGAAGACTGTGTCTATGCCATGATCTGCCTTCTCTAGGAGAATGCCATAGGAGACAGTGTTAAAGGATTTACTGAAGTCCAGGTAGATAATGTTCACAACATTCCCCTTGTCCATTAGGTAGGTCACCTGGTCATAGAACAAGACCAGGTTGGTCAAGCAGGACCTGGCTTTCCCGAACCCAAGCTGACTGGGCCTGATACCCTTGTTTTCTTGTACTTGCCATCTGAGCTCACTCAAGATGAATTGCTCCATACTTTTTCTGGGCACCGAGGTCAGGCTGACAGACCTGAAGTTCCCAAGATTCTCCTTCTGGCCCTTCTTGTAGATGGGTGTCACAATGGCAAACCTCCAGTCATCTGGGACTTCCCCTGTTAACCAAGATTGTTGGTAGATGATGGAGAGGGGCTTGAGGGGTTCCTCTTCCAGTTTCCTCAATACTCTTGGGTGGATTCCATCCAGCCCCATAGACTTGTGAGTGTCCAGCTACTGTAGCAGGTCATTAACTGCTTCCTCCTGGATTATGGGAGGTTGTGCTGCTCTTCATCCTTATCTTCCATCTCAGAAGGATGAATACCCTGGGGGTGGCTGATCTGACTAATGAAGAGAGAGGGAAAGAAGACATTAAGTATCTCTGCCTTTTCCTCATGCTTGGTGGCAATGTTTCCCTCCATATCTAACAAAGGAGGGAGATTCTCCCGGGCTGGTTTTTTTTTGTTATTGATGTATTTGTAAAAACTTTTTTTTGTTTTCATCCTGGTTTGGGCCAGGATAGAGCTAATTTTCTGTCTTGTAATGTTGCTTTCAGCTAAGTCTCTTGTAAGTAGCTGCACTTGCTGAAATTAACAGCAAGTTTCTCGGTCAGTGGCAGCTTCTAGGACTGATAACACTCGATGTTTATAGTTACGGCTAAAGAATGGTATGCAGAACCAAGGACACTGCTCAGTTCTGAGAAACATTTTGCCCTCCGGAAGGAGAAAAGGACTAAAGATGTAACACCTGCAACCCTCCTTTGGGGAGGAGCGGACAAGACAGATGACCAAAATTGACCAGAGTATTCCATCCAATACATGTCATACTTGGTATAAACTTGAGGGATCACGAGGGTCAAGTCTCTTCCTCTTCACACTTCACCCTTCCCTTTGGCCCTTCTTTGCCTGTCCCTGTTTGCTTCGGCATCCTGGGAGGATTCCGTCTGTCTGCCTGTGGTCCCAATCTGTGCCAGCCTGAATCCATATGTTCCTGCTTCCAGCTCCCAGTTGCTGATGACTCCAGGAGTCCAGCCTGGACTTTCCCAGGGCTGCCCTGCAGCCTTGGCGGTGATGTGAGTGTTATTGGGGGGAAAAGAGGCGAGGAACAGGGTATCATTTTTCTGTATATTTGTATATATTTAATGATTTTTCCTTTTTTTATCATTACTGTTTCATTAAAGCATTTTAATTTAGTTTCCAACCCATAAGTCTTTCTCCCTTTGTTCTCTCTCCTTTCTTTATCAGGGAGGGGAGGGGAATTAATAGAGAGCATCTGTCATTCAGTTAATTGCTGGCCCGGCATTAAACCGTGACAAAGAACTTGAGCTGAGCTATCCGTTTCATGCCTAACGTCGCCATGCCAACCCCTAGGCTCCTCTGTAGTGGGTCTGGTTTTATCCCCTTCCCCTTTCAAATCTAGTTTAAAGCCCTCTTGATGAGCCCTGCCAAATCCTGGCCAAGAAACCATTTCCCTGTTGTGGATAGTTCTGCTCCATCTTGTGCCAGCAGGTCCAGTGCCATATAAACATCCCCATGACCAAAGAACACAAAATTCAACCTATGGAACCAGCCTCTAAGCTACATGTTAATCATTTGTGCTTTCCTGTTCCTTTCAGCATTCCCTGTCACTGAAGGAATTGAGGAAAACACCACCTGCTCTTCCAGTTCCTCTACCATACTTCCCAGTGCCCTGAAGTCCCTTTTTATTGCCTTAGGACTTCTCTTGGTAATCTCATCACTGCCCATCTGTGTGACCAGTAATGGGTAGCAATCAGAGTGTCTTAGCAGAACTGTGAGCTCTGTAACATCTCTGACCCAGGGAGACTGCAGACTTCCCTGTGAGATGGGTCTGCCTCAAACACTGGGCACTCTGTTCCCCTCAGAAGGGAATCCCCTATGACAATTACCCTCCTTTTATTTTTTAAAGGAGCAGTCCTGATACGTGAGGCTGCTTGCCTCGACAACTCCCTGGATGGGCTTTTATCAACATCCTCATTTGACATGTCCTCCATTTCCAGCACCCCATATCTATTATGCAGGGGCAACTGGAATGGAGGGAGAGGGCGGGAAGGAATTCACCTACTGCCCTGATCAGGGACCTATGTTCATTCATGGCCGTCTCTTTAGTTCCCTCCTTCTGCCTGGTGACTAGAGGGTAGGGGATCCTCTGCTTGTGGCAGCTCCACCTGCTGCCTCTATCTCAAGGCCAGCAGGTTATGACTCCACCAATCTATCTCCCTTTCACCTTCCCAAATGCTCCTCAACCTCTCCACCTCCTGTAGTGTAACAAGGCAACCAGGTGCCCCTAATTGCCAGGGAGTGGGCATGAGCTTGTGTTAAGCCCACCTGTGCCTAATTAGGGCGGGCCCCCACTGCACATGAGCAGGACCAGGGGGCCAATAAAAGGAGCTCATGCCCCCTCCCTGGCAATTAGGGGCACTTGGTTGCCTTGTTACACTACAGCCTCCTCTTTCTGTTCCACCACCAGGCTGAGCAGGTCATTCCCCTGGTCACAGCATATACAGGTGTTGTCACTGCTTTCCTCTGGTGAGAGCGACAGGCTCAGACATTCTGTGGAGCCTGACACCTGAACAGCCGTGTGCCTCTGGGGCAGCCCAGTCTGAGTCAACACATTCTTCTTGGCCATGGCTTTAGCACGAGTGGACGCCATAGATAAGTTTTCCTCTAGGAGGGAGATGATAGCAGTTGACCTTGCCTCCTGCCCTGCCCTGTCCGCAAGCCCTGCCCGCGCAAACTGCTGTGCCATGCCCTTCTGACGTGCCGCACCCTGTTTGCCCACCCTGTTCATTGTGCTCCTGGGTCGTTTGTGCTCCCTAAGGTATGCTCTTGTACATGACAGTTGGGCTGCCGCCACTTCCGAATGAAGTGAGTAGAGGTATAATAGAATCCATGTTAAAAGTTCTCTTTATGTACCTGGATATGAAAAAAACCCTCTAGTTTTACTTTCTAAAATGGGTATTGCTTAGCTCTTTCTTTCTTTTTTTTTCCTATAAGATATTATTGTTGATTTGCTTTTGTCTCAGAGAAACTCAAGTGGGAGAAAAATTTACAAGAGTATTTTTTGGTAGATATATCTCTCAAGATTTGAGCCATGCTCCACCTTCTGAAAATTCACTCTGAGGCATCTTTCACATGATAATTTTCTTAGGTGTGGTCTGTGATCATGTTTGTAGAGGTTTTGTATTGCTAAGCATGAATTAGAGTATGACTGTGTCACAATTTGAGTATGAGGAACTAAAGGAGGATTTTCAGACTCTGAGAGGGGTGGAACACAGAGGGATCTATTCCCTCCCATTTCCTGCCCATACTCTATAAAAGGCAGACCAGAAGCCTCTCCTCTCTTTCACCCACTCCTTGCTTCACTGCTCTTCTCCTGTGCTCCTTTACGATCATCTTGCCACATGCTCTTCAGAATTCACATCTATCGGGTGCTGGGAAGAGCCATGGAGCTTTCTTCTGAGTCAGCCCTGCTGCAAGGGGCCCTCAGGCACCTAACCCTGCCAGCATTGAGATGGGGTTGTATATATATTTGTATATTTGTTCGTTATCCCATATGTTACTGCCTTTTCCCTGTTCTAGTAAACCTTTTTCAGTTTTAAATTCAAACTTTAGGTCTCTTGTCCTTATTCCCCTTTTATCTTCCCTTTGGAGGCTGGAGGAGGGGGTATGTGTAATAGAGAACAATTCTGTCATCTGGTTTTTGTTCCACCCAAACCACTAAGCCGTGACACACTGGTACTTAGTATGTTTTGTGTAATTACTCTATTTTTTCATGTATAAACATATCCTTCTATTTCATAGTATTGTAACCTGTGTAATGCTATGGTCCTGCCATTTGTGATTCTATAGCCTGATTTCCACTTGCACATCTGTGCTCTTTCACCCAAGATGCTGATGCAATGTTTTCCAGAAACCCTGTATCAGTATTTCTCCCTTATTCTCATGCTGTTGTTCTCATGGCCTTGTACCTGCACACTCCAATACTCTCATGGCAGATTCTCATGGGAAGTGAAGGCCACTGGTGTGAGAATCATCCCTTCCACCTCCTACTCCTTGTTTTGTAGCTTTTAGCTTACATTAGGGGAAAAGACAAAAAAAAATTAAGTGTAGATAATAGTTATGTAAATATCTGATAAGTATTGTCCATTGCTATGCATGCACAAAGATTATCAACCAAATAGTATGCAATACTTGTGCCTAATTAAGCAATCTCCAATCAGTGCTAATACTGGCAATATTAGCCACCTATTGATCAGATTAGTTTTCCTAGTTCTCTCCTCATTCAGGTCTTCTATTGCTGGAACCGAGGCGAACACCACCTGTGCTCCTGACCCATCAACTAAACGACCCAGTGCCTTGAAGTCCTTTTTAATCACCTTTGTACTTCGTCCAGCAATGTCATCACTGCCAGCCTGGACTACCAACACTGGATAATAATCTGAGGGCTGAATTAGTTGGGGGAGTCTCCTACTAATATCCCTCACCCGGGCACCGGGAAGGCAGCAGACCTCTCTGTGGGATGGGTCCGGTCGACATATAGGGCCCTCAGTTCCTCTCAGAAGGGAGTCACCAACTACAACTACCCTTCTTCTTTTCTTCGTAGCTGTAGTTGTAACCCGTCTGGTAGAGAGGGGGCGAGCAGGAGACCTTCCCGAGAGATCTTCCTCTTGTCTGGCCTCCGCCTCATTTTCTGAGTCCAGGGCTGCATATGTGTTCTTTAAGGGCACCTGGGGGGATGGTGGGGGTTGGGAGGGGATTCTTTTACCTTTCCGATGGGGTACCTGTTTCCATTCCCCCCTATCCACCTGGTCTGCAAGTACTGTTTGATCGGAGGATGGGCAGGGTTTCACTGACACCTTTTGGATTTCTTTTGCAGTCGAAAGGGTGTGACTCCACCAGTCAATTTCCCTTTCACTGTCTCTGATACTTCTTAATCTCTCTACTTCCTCCTTAAGCTCTGCCACCATGCATAGGAGGTCATTCACTTGCTCGCATCTCACGCAGACACTGTCCTCAGATGCTAGTACTAGGCTCAAACACTCTGTGCAGCCAGAGGCTTGAACAGCTGCATCCATCTTAAGGGGTTCCGTCTGTGTGGACACACGTTTTGTTGTAACAGCGAAAGTTTTTCCTCTTTTGGATTCCATGGCTTCTTCAAGAGAAGCGGGAGGTTGTTGTGACCCTTTTGCTTGCCCTAACTGCCTCGCTAACTGCCGCGTCACTTTCCTGTTCGCCACGCTCCCAGAAGCCGCTTAAATCCCTGCCGGTCTGGGTGCCGCCCCCTTACCAGCTGATTGGCCTCACCGGAGACCCTTCAGTAGAAAGGGTTTGCAGCACGCTGCCGGTAGTCGTTTTTTGATTTTGATTATTCTGCTCCTATAACCACTATGCAATTGATCGAAGCTGAATATACTTTGTATCATGATATACCAAATTTACAGATAGGCATGAACATTGATCTTTTCAAAGCAATGCTTATGCACCCGGATATAGAACAATTAGTTCATGAAGTAAATAGAACGACTCAGCATATGCTTTGGCAAGTAACACATGGTTCAACAGGTATAAAAGAGGTATTGACAAAGATAGAACAAGTAGGGAAGCATCATTGGTGGGATGTCTTTACAGGATACTCCCCTTCAGCTACACGAGTATTCCATTACCTAATACACCCTATATTAGCCATAATAGCGGTAATACTCTTATTATTCTTCTTAAATTTGTGGCTATATTACAAATTGAATAATATAGTCAAAAGGATCCAAATAATGTGGGCAATGATTCACACCCACCGAAACCTCTCCTTGGAACTTGATGAAAGAATTCGTAAGTTCTACGGAAAGAGGGGAAATGAAACAGAGAAAGACCCTGACAGGGTTAACTCCTGACGGGATTAATTCCTGTAACTTTCCACTGAAGCAGTGTGAACATCTTCTGTCTTGAAGATAATTAAAAGTACCAATCTTGCTTTTAAAAACAAGACACTGCCAAGGCTAACTAGGCACTGAAGGGATTAACTTCTGTCTCAAGATAAGTAAAAGTGTAGGTCTTGTTCTCAAAACAAGGCACTGCCAAGGCTAACTAGGCACCAAAAGAATGCGAACATCTGCACAAAGACAACATAAAAATGCCACAACCAGCAGATAAGGGAAAAATTATGGCTAGGGTCTAATTTTGCTCTGTAACAAGACAATGAAGTCATTGAAAACAAGAAAGATAAAGAGTTCAAGTTTGAGGAAGACTTCTTACTTCATCCAAAGACCCCCCGATATCTCCCCAAGAGAGAACTCTGCCCAGACTCCGCCTGTCATGAATATTATATTTATATGTTGCAATCTTATGAATATGTATGTAACGTCTCCCTTTAACTGTATAAATAGCCTAACCCTTTCCCCTGACGGGTGGAACTCTTTGTCCAGCGTGAGCTGGGAGTTCCCCGGATGTGAAAATAAATACCTTTGCTGTTTAAAGGCTCAAAACTCTGTCTCTAAACAGTTTTGCTGGCCTTTTTGGGCTTCATTTCCCCTTTTCCAGGAAGTGGGGACTTCACCAGACTGCCATGACTTTAGGAATATAATAGCGGTTTAGCAACCATGTAGGGGAACAACATAAGGAGTCTGCTAATCACCAAGGAGTGGGTGTGAGCCACTACACCTGTGCCCAGTTGAGGCAGGGCCCCACGGAGCATGCGCGAGGCCGTGGACCAATAAATAGTGAGTCTCACATCCACCAGGTAGCTCACTCCAGAGCTAGCTTCGAGCGTGGCTGGTTGCGTCCTCAGCAGCAGGCTAATCTCGCAGCAACTCTACGTTAGGCTACATCGCTCAGCTATCCAGCCCGGCGACGCCAACCTCGCTCTCCTCCCGCTACATCTGGTGGAGAATGCGGGCATAGACCCTCGGTCTAAGCCAAATACTTTCGTCAGAGCGAAGACCCGGCGTGAACAACAGTCCTATTCGGGTAGGAAAACTTCTTATTCTTTCTAATTACCACAAAAATGGGTTTGGCTACAAGCACCCCCTCCGAACAGGGATCAGCACACTCTGCAAGTGCTACCCGTATGCTTTGGAGGGAGGTCCGAGACCTACTAAACGAACTTCATGAGAAGGAAGCTCAGAAGAATATAAAAGGGGTGGAAGCCACCTGGAAAATGGTGATGAGCTCCCTAGAGGAGATAAAAAATGGGGTAAGGATCACCATTACTGCCATAGACGAAGCACCGAAAAACGGCAGTCTCGTTAAGACACCACCCCCGGTGATAGAAGACGCCGTGGTTCCCTCGGCACCTCCACCGCCAACTGAGACTGAGGGAACCAAAAAGGCTTTTCCAATTTTGACAACTAATAGCTTTGCCGTTAAAGGAATGAGAGGGAAGGTCCACCATACCGTGGCCGAATTCCCCTCCGACTTCGAACGTCAGAAGGAAAAAGCATCAGGAAGTGCAAACCCATCAATAAGCGAAAGAGAGCCCCCCAACCCAGGAAGTAAGGGCAACGAGGCGACAACCATCCCATCAGCCACCCCGGTGGGACCAGAATCGTCAATAAAAGCATTGCTAGAACAAACCACCCAGACGATAAAGTCACTAGAAAAGCGAATATCAACCTTGGAGCAGAGGACCCCGTTTCAAACTTACAGGGAACCACCCTCCATCCTCGACGATGATGAGGAAACCACGCCTACGCCAATACTACCAAAGCAAAGCAGCCAGGGCACCCCCACGTCCCAACCCGGACGATGGTCTGGCATCATCCGTGACGCCATCGTCGAGGGGGGCTGGGAGCCCAGTAACAAGGCGTTCCCTATTATCTATGACAACAATGGGCCGCCTATTTACGAACAACACGGCTGGAAGACGCTCCAGCAGGCTAAAAAGACCTTAAGGGAAGAGGGGTTGAGATCGGAAAGCGGCCAAGCCATCCTGGATTGGCTATTTACAGCGGATACGAACTGTCCACTGGATTGCCGAAATTTGGCCAGATATTTGCTCACTCCATCCCAGCAGATCGTCTGGGTAAAGGAATGGGAGCGACTGGCTCACATGGAGGCAAACTGCCCCCGAATAGCCGGCGACCCGTTAACAGGAATAACGGGCGAAATGCTGACAGGGGCAGGACAGTACGCAGACATGCAAATTCAGTTGCAATTTCCACCACCGATACACCACGCCGCAGCACGGCTGGCCCGACAAGCGTTCAATGTGGTCCCTGAACCCACCCCGCTTCCGTCGTTCACCGCGGTAAAGCAAGGAGTGAACGAGCCTTTCCAACACTTCGTGGATAGGCTATGGCAGGCGGTCACGGCTCAGTCCGAACTAGGAGCCGAGCAAAGAGACGCAATGTTTAAACTCTTGGCCTTTGACAATGCTAATCCGAGAATGAAATCTTTATTCTCGACGCTGCCAAAAACAGCTGGGGTTTCAGATATGTTAGAGGTCGCAGCTAGAGCCACCCAAAATCAACAACACCAGGGGATGGCCAGCGCCTTTGCCGCAGCCCTGGAACCCACCCAAAAACTACTCGCGGCAGTAGCACAGCGTCTGGGTGGACAAAGGCAGTTTACCAGGAAAAAGATCTACCAAAAAAACCCCACCAACAACCAAAGAAACCCCACCAACAATCGAAGAAACCCCTCCTCCCTCTGCCGACGATGCGGAATATCGGGGCACTCCACAATGAGATGCTCGGCCACGGTCTGGTGCGACCGATGCCAAACGGACACCCACAGCACCGAATCGTGCTGGTCGGCAAAAAACTGGCGCAGCAGCGCGCAGGGCCCCCGCGCCGGGACACAAGTGGCAGGGCCAGCGCTCTACAACGACTCTCCGCTCCTGCCACAAGAGGGAGCCTTGGTTTCGACGTGCCCTGTTCAATAGATACGACGTTAACAACAACTCGAATTTACCAGCTACCAACTGGGATTCGCGGACCGATACATAAGGAAAATGGAACGATTGGGGCTCTACTGATAGGACGATCATCAACGGGTATGGCAGGACTCGTTGTGCTACCCGGAGTCATAGATGCCGACTCAACGGGGGAAATAATGGTGACTTGCTTCACATTAGCACCTCCCCTAGTAATCAAGGCTGGGACCAAGGTAGCACAACTAGTCCTCATCCCAAAAATAAATTTGGGAAAAAATACCCACACACTGCGGGGCGACCAAGGCTTTGGGTCATCAGGCAATACAGTAGTAAGCCTGGTTCAACAAATGAAAAGTAGACCCATTATAGTCATAAAAATGGTCGCGAAAAACGAAGGAAAAACAATTTCGGTGATGACGGATACGGGGGCCGACGTTACGATTATCAATCATAACGTATGGCCCCACCACTGGAAATTGGTACAAGCCCGCGATGCTGTCCAAGGAGTGGGTGGTGGATCCACCCCTCAACAAGCCCTGGAGCCAATCCAACTCCATTTTCCAGAAGGACAAAAAATATCCGTGTGTCCGTACGTCCTAAACTTACCAGGACAACTCGGAGGTCTGATCGGGAGGGAGGTTCTGAGCCAGCTTGTAGCAGTTCTATCCATCCCCGAACCCACCCGACCCCTCCAGGATTTTCAATAAGGGCCACTGCGAAAGTGCCGCCGACACCCAGGCTAAAATGGAAGTCAGATATCCCTGTCTGGGTGGAGCAGTGGCCGTTACAAAAAGAGCGGCTTCAAATCGCGAAAGAATTGGTGAAAGAACAACTTGACGCAGGTCATATACAACCATCGGTCAGCCCGTGGAACACACCTATATTTGTGGTTCCCAAAAAATCGGGCAAATGGCGGTTAATTCAAGACCTACGTAAAGTCAACGACCAGATGTGGCCAATGGGCGCCCTCCAACCCGGGATGCCCTTACTTACAATGCTACCTAGAGATTGGCACCTTCTGGTCCTTGACCTGAAAGACTGTTTTTTCAACATTCCTCTACACCCCGAAGACGCAGCGCGATTCGCGTTCACAGTTCCTTCTATCAACAAGGGTGAACCAGCGAAAAGGTATGAATGGGTCGTCTTACCGCAGGGGATGAAGAACTCCCCCACAATATGCCAAATGTATGTAGCTTGGGCTTTGTCGCCAATCCGCAAAGACGCGCCGGATACAATAATTTACCATTACATGGACGACATATTATTTTGTCAAGAAACTCCGTTCCCCGAAGATTTCAACCAGGCAGTGACCAACCACCTGAAAACAAAAGGACTAGTAGTGGCTCCAGAGAAGATGCAAGCGAAATCGCCGTGGAGCTACTTGGGATGGAAAATAACCCACGCAATGGTGAGACCCCAAAAATTGGAAGTAACAAGTTCAGTTAAAACTCTGAACGATGCCCAAAAATTAGTGGGCGAACTTCAGTGGGTCAGACCCATACTAGGTCTCACCAATGCGGACATCCACCCTTTCCTGTCACTGCTACGGGGCACACATCCAGGAGCATTAGTCCACTGGACAAATGACCATAATGAGGCATTAAAACGGGTCGTCCACAAACTAACAACCGGCTATGCGGACCGGCGAGACGCGACGCAACCCATTGGAATTTGGGTATGTAGCCACCCAACATACCCATTCGCGCTGCTACTCCAGGACTTTAACTGGAATAAAGTAAATGAGGAATATTCATACGATACGGAAAAACATCGACACAAACGGAGCTCCTCAAATTCGGACTCCATAGCCATCTTGGAGTGGTTATTTACCCCACACACTCCACGGAAGAGCATATGGCAGCGAACGGAAATAATAGCATATCTAATACAAAAAGGACGGCAGCGTTGCCTGGAAGTAGACGGCCAGGAACCGGGATGGATCAGCATCCCCATAAGAACAGCCGATTTTGACTGGCTGTTACAACGCTCCGATCCTTTGCAAATAGCATTATTCGGCTATTCTGGGGAAGTCCGCCACGGAGACCCAAAACATAAACGTCTTCAGGCAATCAGTCAGTTCCAGTGGGTCGAACGTCCCTCGGTATCAGAGCGCCCAGTGTCCGGCGTTACAGTATTCACCGATGCCGGAAAAAGATCAAAAACGGCCGCCTGCGTATGGCAAAACAAAGGCCAATGGAAACAACATCTAATTCCGGGCGCTGCGGAGGACAACTTGCAAACCCTGGAACTGCTGGCCATCATTTGGGCTCTCACCCAGTGGAAACAGACCCCCCTTAATATCGTCTCCGACTCACAATATGCAGTCGGAGTGGCCAATCGCATAGAAGATGCTATTATTAAACCCATACAGAACAAGCGGCTGCTGGAGCTCTTCCATATGTTACAACGAGCACTAAAAGTCCGGACGGAGCCCTGTTGCATATTGCATATCCGAAGTCATAAAACATCCTTGGGACTAGGGGAAGGTAATGCAAAGGCTGACTTCCTGGTCAGCCTAGGGATTCAGAGCCCGGTGAGCCAGTTTGCAAAGGCTCGGGACAGCCACTCCCTATTTCATCAAAACGCCAGGGCATTAAAGCGCATGTTCTCTATACCATGGGAGGATGCTAAAGGAATTGTTAGAGCCTGCCCCCAGTGCGCGCAATTTGGCCCGGCCCTGGGTATGGGAGTAAACCCGCGTGGATTGCAAGCTGGCGAGACGTGGCAAATGGACGTCACCCATGTCCCAGAATTTGGACGATTAAAGTATGTCCATGTAACAGTGGACACTTTCTCCGGAATGATTTGGGCAACAGCTCAAACGGGGGAGAAAGCTCTACATGTGGTCCGTCATTTAACAAACTGTTTTGCTGTCATGGGGGTCCCCAAGTAGTAAAACCGACAACGCACCCGCCTATACAGGTGGGAAAGTCCAACAATTCTTTGCTACTTGGGGGGTAAAGCACATCACGGGAATCCCCCATTCGTCTTCAGGCCAAGCGATCGTAGAAAGAGCTCATCGCACCCTGAAGACATACCTACAGAAACAGAAGGACAGCAAGGAGACGGACCCACAGATGCGGCTGGGCAAGGTACTTTTCACACTAAATTTTCTTAGCCCAAGCCGCGACTCAGAGCAACCCCCCGTGCTGTTGCACTATTCTTCACAGAAGATCAATCGCATGCCGGACGTACAGATCTATTATAAAGATCCTTCAACAGGCCAGTGGCTAGGGCCAAAACCGCTGCTGTTCACCGGGAGGGGTTATAGTTGTGTATCCACAGACCACGGACCCCTCTGGGTGCCCAGTAAGTGGACGCGCCCTGCCACAAATAGACCTCCAAGGAACGACCAACATACCTAATTCATGACGTTTGATTATGCCCCCCTCCCCCCTTTTTAACAAAACCAAAAAAAAAAAAAAAAAAAAAAAAAAAGAGGGGGGAAATGAAGGGGAACAACATAAGGAGTCTGCTAATCACCAAGGAGTGGGTGTGAGCCACTACACCTGTGCCCAGTTGAGGCAGGGCCCCACGGAGCATGCGCGAGGCCGTGGACCAATAAATAGTGAGTCTCACATCCACCAGGTAGCTCACTCCAGAGCTAGCTTCGAGCGTGGCTGGTTGCGTCCTCAGCAGCAGGCTAATCTCGCAGCAACTCTACGTTAGGCTACATCGCTCAGCTATCCAGCCCGGCGACGCCAACCTCGCTCTCCTCCCGCTACACAACCACATCTGCCAGGTCCCTCAGTACATGTGGGTGTATCCCATCGGGTCCCATGGGCTTGTGCACTTTCAGGTTCTTCAGATAGTCACAAACCTGATCTTCACTTAAAATTGGCAGTTCATTCTTCCAACCCTTGCCATTGTCATCCATGACTTCAGGAGTGTGGCTGGAGCCCTTGCCAGTGAAGACTGAGGTCAAGAAGTCATTGAGAACCTCAGCCTTTTCCATATCACTTGTAATTAGTTCACCTGTTTCCTTTCTGAGGGGGCCCACACATTCCCTAGTCTTTCTTTTTCTCTTAATCTACCTATAGAAATTTTTGTATTCCCCTTAATGTCCCTGGCTAGATTTAATTCTAACTGAGCTTTGGCTTTTCTAACCAAGTCTCTTGCTGCTTGGACAGCTTCTTCATGTGCCCCTTATTCTAGCTGTCTTTTCTTCCATTCCTTGTAGAGTTTCTTTTTGTGTGACAGTGTGTCCTAGAGCTCCTTGTTCATCCAGGCAGGTCTCCTAGCATTCCTCTTTGTTGGTATACTTTGCTCCTGGACACGGAGAAGGTGATCTTTGAATACTAACCAGCTGTCCCTGGGCCCCCCTTCCCTTCAGGGCTTTGTCCCACAGTACTTTGTCCAGCAGATCCCTGAAGCAATCAAAGTCTGCACACCTAAAGTCCAGGGTAGTAAGCTTGGAATACCTCTTCCTATATGCCCTGAGGATCTTAAATTCAAGTGCTTCATGATCACTGTAGGCAAGGTTGTCCCTGAGCCTCACGATTGTCAACAGCCCTTCCCTGTTGGTGAGAACAAGGTCCAGAATAGCACCTTTTTTTGTTGGTTCGTCTACCATTTGGAGGTGAAAGTTATCATCTATGCATTCCAGGAACACCCCGGATTGCTGATGCCTTGCTGTGTTGTCCCTCCAGCAGATGTCAGGGTGGTTGAAATCACCCACGAGGACCAGGGCCTGTGAACGCAAAGCCTCATCTCTCTGCCTATGGAAGGCCACATCTGCTTAGTTCTACTGGTCATGTGGCCTGTAGCTGACCCCTACTGTAACATCACCTCCTTTCTTCCCTTAACCCATATACACTCAGTTTGTTGTCCTTCCCCATGTGGAGCTCCATTGATTCCAGTTGGTCTCTAATGTAGAGAGCAATACTTCATCCCCTCCACCCTGCCTATCCTTCCTAAAGAGCTTGAACCTGTCTATCTCTACATTACAGTCATGGGAATCATCCCACCAAGTTTCTGTAATAGCCACTATGTCATAGCTTTCCAGCAGCACAGTGCCCTGTAATTCATCGTTTAGTTGATGGGTCAGGAGCACAGGTGGTGTTCGCCTCGGTTCCAGAAATAGAAGACCTGAATGAGGAGAGAACTAGGAAAACTAATCTGATCAATAGGTGGCTAAGGGATTGGTGCCACCGGCGGAACTTTGGGTTTTTCGACCACGGGACAACTTCCGTACTACCTAGTGTACTCAAAACAGATGGGCTTCACCTAACTAACAAGGGGAAAAGGACTCTAGCGTATAAGTTGGAGAGGCTGATAAGGAGAGCTTTAAACTAGGTTTGAAGGGGGATGAGGTTGAAACTGGGCTCTCCAGAAAGGAGCCTAAGGGTGGTCTACCCGAGGTACGAGACAAACCAGCAGCCCAGCTAAAGTGCATGTACACCAATGCACGCAGCATGGGCAACAAACAAGAGGAGCTGGAAGCCATCATGCATCAGGAAAGCTATGATGTAGTCGCTATCATGGAAACGTGGTGGGATGACTCCCATGACTGGAGTGCTACCATGGATGGCTATAGGCTCTTCAGAAGGGACAGGCAGGGTAGGAGAGGCGGAGGGGTAGCCCTATATGTTAGGGAGTCTCTTGACAGTGTAGAAATTGAAGTCTGTAATAATAAGGTGGAGTGCCTGTGGATCAGAATCAAGGGGAAGGTCAACAAGGCTGATATCGTGATGGGAGTCTGTTACAGACCACCCAATCAAGATGATGAGGATGATGAATTATTCTACAGGCAGCTGGCGGATGTCTCCAAATCGTCATCCCTTGTTCTTGTGGGCGACTTTAATCTACCAGACATCTGCTGGGAACTCCACACCACAGAGAGGAAGCAGTCTAGGAGATTCCTGGAGTGTATAGAGGATAATTTCCTGCTCCAGCTAGTAAATGAGCCCACCAGGGATGGAGCCTCGCTTGACCTTCTTTTCACAAACAGAGAGGAGCTGGTGGGAGATGTGGTGGTCGGTGGACGCCTGGGACTTAGCGACCATGAAATAATAAAGTTTTCAATATTCAGGGATACAAGGAGGGTCGTCAATAAGACCTCTACGCTGGACTTCCGAAGGGCAGATTTTGGCCTATTCAGAAGACTTGTTCAGAGTATATCCTGGGAAACAGCCCTTGAAAACAGAGGGGTACAGGAGGGATGGTCGTACTTCAAGGAACAAGTTTTGAAAGCACAGGAGCAGGCTGTCCCAGTGTGCCGAAAGGTGAGCCGGCAGGGAAGACGACTGGCCTGGCTGAATTGGGAGACTCTGAAATAAATTAGGGTTAAGAGGAGGGCCTACCAATTGTGGAAAAAAGGGCTAACTACTGAGGAGGAATTAAGGAATATTGTTAAGTCATGTCAAAAGAAAATCAGAGAGACAAAGGCACGATGTGAATGGAATCTCGCCACCTCTGTGAAGGATAACAAAAAGTCCTTCTACAGATACATCAGCAGCAAAAGAAGGGGCTAGGAAAACATCCATCCTTTACTGGACACGGGTGGGAATATAGTTGTCAAAGATGAAGAAAAGGCTGAGGTATTTAACACCTTCTTTACCTCAGTTTTCAGCTGAAAGACAGGTTACCCTGAAGACGGATGGCTTCTGGAGCTCATGGAAAGTGACATGAATCTAAACAGCCCCCCTGTAATCCTGAAGGACACAGTCAGTGACCTACTGAGATGCTTGGATCCCCACAAGTCTATGGGACCAGATGGGATCCACCCAAGGGTAATGAAGGAGCTGGCAGAAGAGCTTGCCAAGCCTCTCTCTATCATCTACCAACAGTCCTGGCTCACTGGGGACATCCCAGATGATTGGAAGTTGGCGAATGTCACGCCAATCCACAAAAAGGGCCGGAAAGAGGACCCAGGAAACTACAGGCCCGTCAGCCTGACCTCAGTGTCTGGCAGGGTCATGGAACAGATCATCCTCAGTGCAATCACACAGCACCTGCAGGATGGGCAAGGGATCAGACCCAGCCAGCACGGGTTTAGGAAGGGCAGGTCATGCCTGACCAACCTGATCTCCTTTTATGATCAGGTGACCCGACTGGTGGATGAGGGGAAGGCTGTGGATGTGGTCTACGTGGACTTCAGCAAAGCGTTTGACACCGTCTCCCACAGCATCCTCCTGAAAAAACTATCAGCCCGTGGCTTGGACAGGAGCACCCTGTGCTGGGTTAAGAACTGGCTGGAGGGCCGGGCCCAGAGAGTGGTGCTGAATGGGGCTGCATCCAGTTGGCAGCCGGTCACTAGTGGTGTCCCCCAGGGATCAGTGTTGGGCCCGGTTCTGTTCAATATCTTCATTGATGATCTAGATGAGGGGATTGAGTCCATCGTCAGCAAATTCGCAGACGACACTAAGCTGGGGGGAAGTGTCGATCAACTGGAAGGCAGGAGGGCTCTGCAGAGCGACCTGGACAGACTGGAGAGTTGGGCTGATTCCAATGGGATGAGGTTTAACACGGCCAAGTGCCGGGTCCTGCACTTTGGCCACAAAAACCCCATGCAGCGCTACAGGCTGGGGACAGAGTGGCTGGAGAGCAGCCAGGCAGAAAGGGACCTGGGAGTCTGCATCGACAAGAAACTGAACATGAGCCAGCAGTGTGCCCAGGTGGCCAAGAAGGCCAATAGCATCCTGGCCTGTATCCGGAACAGCGTCGCCAGGAGGTCCAAGGAAGTGATTCTCCCCCTGTACTCAGCCCTGGTGAGGCCACACCTCGAGTCCTGTGTCCAGTTCTGGGCCCCTCAGTTTAAGAAGGATGTAGAGGTCCTGGAACAGGTCAAAAGGAGGGCAACCAGGCTGGTGAAGGGACTCGAGCACAGGCCCTATGAGGAGAGGCTGAGAGAGCTGGGGCTGTTCAGCCTGAAGAAGAGGAGGCTCAGGGGAGACCTCATCGCTGTCTACAACTACCTGAAAGGAGGTTGTAACCGGGTGGACGTTGGTCTCTTTTGCCAGACGACTTTCAACAAGACAAGAGGGCATGGTCTTAAGTTGTGCCAGGGGAAATTTAGGTTAGATATTAGAAAGAATTTCTTTACGGAGAGAGTGATCCGGCATTGGAATGGGCTGCCCAGGGAAGTAGTGGGTTCTCCGTCCCTGGAGCTATTTCAAAAGAGACTGGATGTGGCACTCAGTGCCATAGTCTAGCAACCGCAATGGTGGTTCAAGGGTTGCACTCGATGGTCTCTGAGGTCCCTTCCAACCCAGCCAATTCTATGATTCTATGATTCTATGATTCTATGATTCTATGATCCTGTTTGTTGCCCAAGCTGCATGAATTCGCATAGAGGCACTTCAGCTGGGCTGGCTGTGTCACCCTCTTAGGTGAATCCCCCTTGACTCCTTTGGGGTGTCTTGGTGCATCCTCCCTGGCTTGCCTCAGGGCAACAAATTGAGAGCCCTTACTAGCACTCCACCCCTCTTTCCCTGGTGTGCTGCCCCACTTTTTGTTACAGGCAAGCATGAGATGATTAACCTCTTCCCCCTTCAAATCTAGTTTAAAGCCCTATCAATGTCCCCTGCCAACTCTTACCCAGAATCCTTTTCCCCCTCTGGGACTCATGGCTCTGGTGCCTCGTATACCAAGACATGATCATAGAACCCAAAGCCCTGTCGACAACACCAGTCCTGGAGCCATGAATTGACTTTTTGGCTTTTCCTATATGTTCCTGCATTCATTGCTGATGTCAGAGGGATGGAGGAGAACAAAACTTGAGCTCCTGATCCTTTCACCAGTTGCCCCAAGGCCCTGAAGTCTCTCTTAATTGATTGTATGCCTCTCATTATTACATCATCACTACCCACCTGAAAGACCAGAAGTGGGTAATAATCTGAAGTACTCACAAGGGTGGAAATTTTGCCTACAACATCCTTTACCAGGGCACCAGGGAGACAGTAGACCTCCCTATGAAGCAGGTTTGGTCTGCATATGGGGCCCTCCACTCCCTCAGCAGGGAGTCACCTACTATGATGACCCGTTGAGTTTTCTTTTCAGTGTCAGTTTTTATGGCCGTCCTGAGGAGAGTTGGCCTTGGTGGTGCTTTTGGCTTTTGTGAGCCCTCGATCTTGCTCACAACCAGATCCTCCTACAGAGTCACATACCTGTTCTGCAAGGACACTGATCCACATGGGAGCAGGACACCCTGAAGTGTCTGTGGCTGTGGTTATGTCTGTACTACAGCAGGTATAGCTCTGAAATGATTGTGTCCCAAGGATAGGTCCATGCTGAAGCAGGTACACCTTGAAGCATTTGTGTCTGTGCATGAGATCATGCTGGAGCACCTCGAAGTATGTGGCCATGGATAAACTCATGAAAGAGCAGGTTCTAGCTATTAAACACTTTCTGTACAAAAAGGGATAAAGTGCCATTTCCTCTTCTTCCTTCAGCTAGGTTTTAGAAGTGGCTACACTTCCAATTATTTCTTTCCAGAGCTTGATCCCACAGAGATTCTGGGAGAATAACTGCAAATACAAGGCAACAAATTGAATTTATAGAACCTGGTCAGGCTTAATTTGAGTGGCTTAGTGTGGCTTAGAGGAGAATTTCCAGGTTGAAAATTATGCACCAGCAAATCCAGAGGAAAAGGAGCTCACCGATTGAGATACCTGTCTAAGGATGATAAGACGTGAAAGAGACAGCAAATAATTCCTTAACATTCCTTCTCAATATCATTTGATCACTTTGAGCTTCTATGCTTTTAGCTGGTTATGGTTTCCCATATAATATTTTTGCTCAATTCCTTCAGTGGCAGGGAATGCTGAAAGGAACAGGAAAGCGCACCTGATCCACAGGTGGATTAGAGGCTGGTGCCATAGGTTGAATTTTGGGGCTTTTTTGATCATGGGGATGTTTACATGGCACCAGACCTGGTGGTGCACGATGAAGCAGAATTATCCATGAGAGGGAAGAGGATTTTTTGGCTCATCAAGAGAGCGTTAAACTAGGCTTGAAGGGGGGAGGAGGTAAAACCAGAACCACTAGAGATGAGCCTAGGGGTGGTATGGTGATTCGAGGGGCAAAACTGGTAGTTCATCTGAAGTTCATGCACACCAATGCACACAGCATGGGCAACAAACAGGAAGAGATGGAAGCCATTGTGCGGCAGGACAGCTATGATGTAGTCGCCATCACAGAAACATGGTGGGGTGACTGTCATGACTTGAATGCTGCAATGGATGGCTATAAGCTCTTCAGGAAGAATAGACAGGGAAGGAGAGGAGATGAGGTGGCTCTATACATTAGGGAGTGTGCAGCTGTTTCCCTGCAACTCCAGTCCAGATACGGAATAAAGAAAAGAAAAGATTGAGAAGTAAAGCAGCAAAGGGATCAAGCCATTTTCTGACATCCTTCTTTATTCAGTTACAGCCACCCCTTTTATACCAATCCACCCCCCTTTGTTTATCCCAGGTGTAACATCATCCATCTCTCTCAACACTCTTGGGTGTATCCCATCAGTGCCTATGGACTTGTGTATATTCAATTTCCATGGAGGGGGACCGTTCCCGAAGTAGTCCGTGGCTCTGTGGGCCGCCCGCACTGGAGCAGTTTGCTCCTGAGGAATTGTGCCTGGCAGAAGGGACTCACGTTGGAGAGGTTTGCGAAGGACCCCACGTTGGACTAGGGAAAGACTGTGAGGAAACCACCTCCCTGAGGAGGATGGAGTGGCAGAAAACAACCTGTGATGTCTGGACTGTAAACCCCACCCCCTGTGCCACCGAGGGGGAGAAGGTAGAGATATCGAGAACAAAGTCATTTGGGCTTGGGAAGAAGGGAGGGGTGGGGTAAAGTATTTAAGCTCTGGTTTGTGTTTTCTCTTTGCCCTGTTTTGATTTGATTAACAATAAATTAAATTGATTTTTCCCCAAGTTGAGTCTGTTTTGCCCATGAGCATAACTGCTGAGTGAAAACCTCGTAGTCCTTGTCTTGACCCACAAGGTTCTAGGTGGATTTCCTCCTCGCCATCCAGTAATGGGGGTGACAGGCCGCGTGGTCCTTTGATATCGGCCAGGCTCAAACCACAGTTGAAATCAAAGCAGATTTAACAAAACAAAATTAATACAAACGTTAACATAAAGTAGATAACATCATACTCAGCCTAGTCCTCAGGAGTAGGAGAAGGAGTGGCAAACCAACCCAGAAGAACCCGAAGAATCAGCACTCCCCACCCACAGCATACCACAGCATGGGGTTGATTATAGTGGGGGGGCTGCAGGGGTGGCTTCTGTGACAAGACAACAGAAGCTGCCCCCACATAGGATAGAGTCGGTTTCAACATGCTCCAAGACAGAGACACCAGTGCTGGTTGTGATGGCTCTGTGATAACTTATTTAAGAAAGGGTTAAAACCACTGTGCAGCAGCTGTGAGAGAAGAGCGAGAGAAATGTGAAACAAACAACTTGGCAGACACCAAGGTCAGTGAAGAAGGAGGGGGAGGAGGTGCTCCAGGCAGCAGAACAGAGATTCCCCTGCAGCCTGTGGAGAAGACCATGGTGACACAAGTTGTCCCTCCCTGCAGACCATGGAGAAGCACATCAGAGTAGATATCCACACTGCAGCCTGTGGAGGACCTGCCAGAGGAGATGGATGTGCTCTGAAGGAAGCTGCAGCCCATGGAGAGGAGTCCATGCAGGAGCCAATTTTCTGGCAGGAACTGTGACCCTGTGGAAAGGACACATGCAGGATCAGTCTGTTCCTGAAGACCTGCAGCCCGTGGGAAGGACCCATGTTGGAGCAGTTCATTAAGAACTGTATTCCATGAGAGGGACCCTACACTGGAGTAGGGGAAGAGTGTGAGGAGGAAGAAGTGGCAGAGACAAAGCGTTATTAACTGACTGCAACCCCCATTCCAAGTCCTACTGTGCTGCTTGGGGCGGAGCAGGACGTAGAACAGTTGGGAGGGAAGTTGAGCCTTGGAAGGAGGGAGGGGTGGGAGTAAGGTTATTTTAGATTTGTTCTTATTTCTAATTGTCCTACTCTGTTTAATTGGCAATAAAGTAAACTAATTTCCCTGAGTAAAGTCTGTTTTGTCCATGACAGTAACTGGTGAGTAATGTCCCTGTCCTTATCTTGACCCATGAGCTTTTCACCATATTTTCTACCTATATTGTTGCTGGGGAGGGAGGTGAGATAGAGCTTCTTGGAGGGCACCTGACAGCCAGCCAAGGTTGACCCATGCTACTCAGTCCTTTCACTTCAGTCTAGTTGCTGCCTTACTAAACACAGAATGAATGCACTAAGTGTGACTAAGTAGCATAAAACTGATAGAATCTTTGAATCAAATTTCAGAATCAAGACATTTGATGGCATTTCTTACTATTTACAGAGCTACGTCCCTAAAAAACTTGTATCTGAATGCTGTGTTTTATTTGTTAATCACTCCACTCTACTGAAACCCAATAGCAACGGTAACAATCATCGTAATGCCAGCCATGTCCATCTGTACTTGCCCTGTATTGCTGACTATTATCCATAATTAATTAATGGATAAATAATAATTACTGAGGGTTTAGTTCTAAAAATAAAAAAAATATACGCTAATAGTTCATAAGTTCTTAGGAAAGACCAGAACAACTTTGAGTGTCAGAACAGGTTTACCAATTTTACCTCCTCTATTACTCCTTCACATAAGGCCCTTAGTGGGCTATAAGAAAAGAGACTCTCCTTCCCCCACATAAGTTCTCAAGAAGTGGAGAGAAATTAGACATCAGAACAAACAAGTTAAAAATCATGAGTCATTTCTCCACAACTTAATTTAATTTAATAATTTTCCTCAAGCATGCACATTTTTATACAAATCTACAACAAAAATAACTATACAACACTTCCCTAGATGTCTTTGTATAGCCATACATTCCTCAGGCATAAACAGTATTCACAAACAAAAATGAATATATCCCCCACTGCTGTAAAGATAACCAAACGTCTCAATTAAGAATTTAACCTAGGGTTGCTAAACACAAAAAAACTTGAATTAGTGAAGTGGGCTTTAAAAATAAGTAAAAAACATAACCCTGCACCATAAAGGAAAATATAAAAACAGGGCTACATATTTTTTAAAAAGAAAGTTGTCTGAACACTAAGCAGGGTAAGCATGTAGTTTCTCAACATTGTAATGAAGGCTGAGAACAAGCCATTTCTAATAGCATCAAAATCTATTTATTAGCTATTTATTATTTTATTATTTACATAGCAAAGAAGTCAACTCACATTTTGGAAAAATTTCAGACCTTCAGGCACAAGCAAGAGTAACATCTAGATACGAAAACTTGAGGAGATCAGAACGCTTACTGACAAAACCAAGCAAAACAATTGCTTCAGTAGTCCATTATATGGTGTATAATTGATCTGCACCAATTAAATTAATTAATTTAATTGAAATTAATTGAAATTAATTGAAAGCATCATGAAAATCAAGTGGTAGGGGGTAAAGGGAAACAGCAAGGGCCACTTTATAAAAAGTCAGTATATTTAAGAGCTATTAATTTTTACAAGACTTTAACCCTCTCTGGTAACACCATGATTTAGTGGTCTGCTGTGATGGTTACACTTGAACCCCCTTAACCAAATAAACCTGCCTGGATAAAGTCCTGTGTAATGTGCTCTAGGTGATCCTGTTCTAGTGGGAGAGATGGACTAGATGATCTCTACAGGTCCCTTCCAACTCTGATGATTATGTGATCAGCAACTCGGTACAGACTCCAAAAGAGTTAAAGGCCTTAGCCATAGTGAGGCCAAGAACTCCTCTAGGAAACCCACAAAGAAGCAGGGCAACACAGTGAACACTGATAAATTTTGGGTACAAGGAGTCTTGAGCATACCCCTCCCATTGCACGCAATTTGACTACGAGCCAACAACTGTATCCCATATATAGGACAGCCTAAGTGAGTCTTCTTTGAGCTCTCCCCACTAGGCAGCATGACTGCATGGTGATGAACTTAACTTGAACTGAGACAATCCTCAATGGTGCTCTTTGAAGCAACAAGATCTTTTACCAATGACAGATCCCTGGATAGGCCCAAGGAGGAGCAGCCCAAGGCGAGTTGACCTACTCGTATGATAACATCTTCTGTTAAGAAAAAGAGAAGAGTAGTTGTCGTTGGTGACTTCCTCCTCAGAGGAATGGAGGGCTCTATTTGCTGACTGGACCCAACCCATAGGGAAGCATGCTGCCTCCCTGGGGCACGGGTAAGAGGCTTTACAAAGAAGGTCTCTAACCTGGTACGCCCCTCTGATTACTACCCTTTACTGATCTTGCAGGTGGGTAATGAGGAAATTGCTACAAAAGGTCTAAGGGGAACCAAGAATTACTTTAGGGCATTGGGGAGACTAATTGGGGACTCAGGAGCACAAGCAATCTTCTCTTCCATCCTGCCAGGCGCAGGAAATGATGAAGGAAGAAACTGGAGAATCTCACAGATTAATACCTGGCTTCAGGGCTGGTGCCAGCGACAAAATTTTGGATTCTTTGACCATGGATCGGTATATACATCACCAAGCCTGCTGGCAAGAGATGGAGTACACCTATCTCAGTGTGGGAAAAGGACCTTCTCACAGGTGTTATAGGCCCTCATTGAGAGGGCTTTAAAAGACTAGGATCGAAGGGGGAGAGGGATGAACCCAGGGCTGCTAGGGATAAGCCTCGGGGTGACGTTCCAGTGTTGGAGGCGATATCTGTACCACGGCTCAAGTGCATATATGCCAATGCCCGTAGCATGGGCAATAAACAGGAGGAGTTAGAAGCTATTATGCACCAGGGAAACCATGATATCATTGCCATCACGGAACCATGGTGGGATGATTCGCATGGTTGGAGTGCTGCAATGGATGGCTACAGGCTCTTTAGAAGGGATGGGCAAGGAAAGAGAGGTGCTGAGGTAGCGTTATATGTTAAGGAGTGCTTTGGCTGCCTAGAATACAATGTTAGACGCACCAAAGTGGAATGTTTATGGGTAAGGATAAAGGGGAAGGCCAATGAGGCTGATATCCTAGTGGCAGTCTGCTACAGACCACCCGACCAGGATAAAGACACTGACGAGACATTCTTTCAACAACTCAGAGATGTCTTGTGTTCACTGGCCCTTGTTCTTGTGGGGGACTTCAACTTACCAGATGTCTGCTGGAAGTACAACACAGCAGAAAGGGGGCAGTCCAGGAAGTTTCTGGAATGTATGGATGACAACTTCCTGTTACAGCTGGTAAGTAAGCCTACCAGGGGAAGTGCCCTGCTAGACTTACTGTTTATGAACAGGGAAGGGCTGGTAGAAGATGTAGTGGTCAGAGGCCATCTTGGACACAGCGACCATGACATGATAGAATTTTCAATATATGGTGAAGTTAAGAGGATCATCAGCAAAACCTCTACCTTGGACTTCTGGAAGGCTGACTTGGATCTGTTCAGGACACTGGTTCGGAGAGTACCTTGGGAAGCAGCCCTCAAAAACAAAGGGGCCCAGGAAGGCTGGGCTTACTTTAAGAATGAAATTATGAAGGTGCAGGAGGAGACTGTCCCTATGTGCCAAAAAATGAGCCGGCAGGAAAGAAGACCGGCCTGGTTGAGCTGAGAGCTTTTGCATGAACTCAGAAATTAAAAAAGAGTGTATCAACTTTGGAAAAAGGGGCAGATGAAACTGGAAGTGTTTAAGGATATTGTAAGGTCATGTAGAAAAAGAATTAAGAGATGCAAAAACTCAGTTAGATCTTAATCTTGCCATCTCTGTTACGGATAATAAAAAATGCTTTTATAAATACATTAATAACAAAAGGAGGGTCGGGGAAAATCTCCATTCCTTATTGGATGAGGGGGGACACATAGTAATGGAAGACAAGGAAAAGGCTGAGGTACTGAACACCTTCTTTGCCTAAGTCTTTAACAAAAAGGCTGGCTACCCTCAGGGCAACTGTGCTCCTGAGTTGGTACACAAGGACAGGGAACAGAATACCCCTTCTGTGATCCAGGATGAAGTAGTTAGTGACCTGCTGTGCCACTTAGATCCCATCAAGTCTATGGGGCTCGATGGGATTCATCCTAGGGTGTTGGGGAAACAATTAAGAAATATACAGGTTGTGAGCAATCCTGACTTACTTCAATTTAGGCTACATTGGGTTAATGGTTATTGAGGCCTAGTTAGAGGTTTTCTGAGAATGAGCTAATGGGAAAGAGATAACTTAATTGGCAACAGAAGAGGAAAATAATTATGTGAGAAGAATCTTTCCCTGAGAATGGTGTGTGTAATTGGAATACAAAGCCACCTGCATGATAAGATGGTGTAAACAAGACTTCTCTATATAAGTGAGTGCAAGTTGTTAATAAACAATTTCATACAATCATATTGATGTGCACATGGAACCCTGGAACCCATGGAACCTGCAGAGGCTTTGGAAGCCTCTGCAGATTGTTTTCCCACAAATGGCGCCTGAACAGGGACCCAGGGTGGCCCGGACCAGGGACTAAGGGTGGCCCGGACCAGGGACTAAGGATGGCCCGGACCAGGGACTCTCATGCTGTTGCTTCCAGGAGCGATGAAGACAGGTGGAATGAGAGAGGAGCGGAGAAGCCAATCCAAAGGAGACTGCTGCCCCGGCGGTCTATGTAGCTGGTGCCCGGCTACGGAATAAACGAGCTCGGAATTGAAGAATCTTGCCCTGATCAGGTGAGCGGCTGGGGAGGAGATGGGGTCTACACTCTGTAAAGAAGAAGAGGCAGTAGTTAAGCTCCTCCAATGTATTCTCTCTAAGAGAGATTTATTGCACGAAGGCAGGACCTTACGTGAATTACTGAAATGGGCACGGGATAGAGACTTGATCCCCTTGATGGGTACTGTTTTTGAGTTACCTACTTGGGAAGTCATAGGCATTGCCCATTGGGATAAAAGTAGCAATGGAGATAAGGAGGCACAACGCTTAGCGACACTCTGGAAATTGACTAGAGAAACCTTAAAAGAAATGAAAAGTGAGAGGTCAGCAGCAGTCTCAGCATTTGTTGTCTTAACGCCTGATTTGCCAGTTCCGATGAATGCTCAAAATATGAACTTGACCTCTAAACAGTTATTTGAGACACCTAAAATACCCTTACCAGCACCTGAAGGGACTGTACTGATTCAAGCTCAGTCAACTGTGCCATTTGACCCTGGGGGTCGGATGAAAAGCAAAAATGAGACCGAGAAGCAAAACCAAAAGCGACCGAAACCACCACCAGAATCATCGGAGGACCCAGAGGGAGACAAGCCGGAGAACACAGGCAAGGAATCATGGAATGCAGACTCCCTTGCTCGCGCCTGCCTGCCGCAGCTCCCGACTGCTCTGCCACCTTTCCACCTCAGAAGCTTGATTTATCTTCTCGACCACAGTTGCCATCAATTAATCCTCTGCTTCACCTGTCAACACCATCAGTGCCTGCTATAGAGTAACAACCAAGGAAAGAACTGTGACTCGGAGAAAAGCAACTAAGGGAACTGCTGAAAAGCCTGAAAGAACTGGAAACCAAGGATGAGTATACCCCTGAAAAAACCCTAGGTTTTGCTCCGGGGAACATCCCGAACAATGGGGCACTAATCCATTTTTACCCCCTGATCCGTTCCCTATTCCTGCTCCTACTTCCCTTAACCCTCTAACACCCACTGCTCTACCTCTTCCAGATCCAACATGGGGAGGGGAGGGTAGTGGGGGGGGTGGTAGTGTGTATCCAGTAACTAAATGGAAGGGAATTATTCAAAATGCTATAGTTGAAGGAGAAATGGTTCCCAACATGAGTCCAATGGTTTTCCAGTGATTGTGGGACCAGGAGGAGGAGGTCAATGGGTTGCATTAGATTGGAAAGTGATAAAAGAAGCCAAAGTTGCCATTGCGCAGTACGGTTTGAAATCGGTTTGAGTCATTTACTCAATCTCTTTTGCAACATCTTTTTACTGCTCAGTTGTTGATGCCATATGACACAAAAATGCTCATTGCTACTCTGTTAACTCCTTCTCAACAATTGCAATTTCATCATAAATGGTAAATGCTATGTGAAAATGCAGCTGTGATTCCTAGACAGAACACCAAAGCATTATACGAAGTGCAAGCACAAATGTTACTGGGTGCTTGTCCTTTTGTACGTGCAGATTTGCAGGCATGGTTTTAAACTGAAGTGTTACAAATTTCACAAGAATTGGCATATAAAGCTTTGCAAATTGTTCATGATCCTGCAAAAGCAACCCCTTTCCTTTACAAATATTAAACAGAAGGAGCAGAGCCATATTCAAAATTTGTGGATCACTTAAATTCAGTGGTAATATCACATCTCGATTTATTAAAAAAAAAAAAAAAAAAAATTTTTAATATGTCGGCGTATGACAATGCTAATGAAAAAACTAAATGTGCATTTAGACTACTCCCAAAAAGGTGCTACAGCAGCCCAATTCTTAGAAGCTGCTTAGGTTAAAGATGCTTAAGATAAAGCTGCTTAAGGATCATGTTTGCAATACAGTTTTCAATATTGATGTATATTATGGTGCTTGGTACACTGGTGTTTCATACAGAGATAAAAAACAAAAACAAAACAAAACAAAAAACAAACAAACAAAAAAACCCCCAAACCTTTGTTGGTAATTATACTTGCAGTTTTGGTTTGGGAAATTGTGCCACTTCATTTTGTTTCAGGGTGACTTTACCAGATTTTAGTAGCAATATCATTTCATTTTTGAATCTTCTAGTGGTTGTTAGTTTTTCTTATATATTGGTGAGAAGTAAGACAAAAACAAAACAAAACAAGACAAAAAACACAGTTATGAGAATGAGTATGCCTTTTCGGAGGCTGAAAGTTGCTGAGGAGAGCGAGAGTTGCTCCTGGTACAGAGAGCACCCCCACTCCTGCCCCCACAGCCGCTTTTCGCCCCCCCGCACACACTGCTGCTGCTCAGAATATGACCCTGCTGGAGACACCACAGCAGAGAAAAAAAAAGTGTGTGTGTGTGCGTGTGTGTGTGTGCCTTTGCTGTTTATAGGCTTGGAATTTTGTCTCTAAACAATTTTATTAGGCTTTTTGGGCTTCAATTTGGCAACCATGGAGGAAACTAGGACTCCACCATGCCGTGACCCGGGGGGGTCTGGGGACGCTTTTGGGGCCCCCCGATAAATTTTTGTCAGATAAGCCTCCCTTACTCCCTTGGCTGTACGCGCCAGTGGATACCTAACCTTCCTCATACTAAAAAGTTATTTAAGTCCTTCCACTGCAGTGTGAAATGTGCTTTTCGTATTGTGTTCTTTTGAGAACAGGCTTTTGTTAATGTTGTAATTCATATGATTGATTATATGTTGATTATGGGATCTATATCTATATGTTGATTGTTGATTGTGCTATTCTGTTGCACTGCTAAGCAGATGAACTTAACTTTTGGTATTTTAACATAGATGCTAAAAGATGTTGATAGTGTTAGACATGCAGTTTTACAATATCGTGCTGCCACTAACTTTTTATTGTTAGCTTTTAGGTTATGTTTGTGAAGACTTGGATAGAGTGTATTTGCATAAATTTAGCTGATCATTCAGAGTCAATTGACAACCAAAAACGATTGATTAAGATAACATGAAAAAATTAACTGTTGCATATACTGGGTTAAATGAATGGTTAAATCATTTAAGGATATAGGGATAGCTTAGAGCTTTAATTAGACACGGTTTATCAATTATATTTGTTATTATTGGTTTTGATAAAAAAAAAAAAAAAAAAAAAAGACAGAGTACGATGTCAAGACATTGCTGGAGTGGACCCGAGACAGATCATTTTGCCCCTTATGCAGGACTATTTGGTTTGGCTACTGCGAACTTCAATGGACCTGCAAATACCCTTGGGACAGTTTGGTGGGGAAATAACAAATTCTTACCCCTCATATCGCTTGTTACCACTTTTATCTAACATGCAGGAGGAGTCATGTAGTTTTTTGTCTGACAGCCCAGTGGACGGCATAATGGTCTTTATGGATGCCGGAAAAAAGAAAATCCCATAAAGCTGTTGTTACCTGGGAGGAGACGCCTGGCAAAGGAAAGAACATTTAATTCAAGGGAAGTCATTTGACTCTTTGCAAACCCTTAAACTTAGCGCGGTTATTTGGGTTTTTGAAACGTGGAATAATACTGCTGTAAATATAGTCTCTGATTCACTTTATGTAGTAGGTATTGTTTTGAGAATGTATCATGCCATTTTGAAGGAAATTTTGAATAAGCATTTGTATTTCTTATTGCAGAAGTTATTGAGACTCTTAGCAGAAAGAGAACATCCTTTTTTTATCACTCATATCCGGAGTCATCTTAGTGACCGAGGTTTGGCTATCGGTAATAACCGAGCCGACTATTTAGTTGTACCAGCGTGGACTGGTTCTTCTGTTGATGTTTTTTTCACAAGCTCGACAATCTCATGCATTTTTTCATCAATCTGCTAAAGTGCTAGTGAAGCAATTTCATTTACCTCTGGGGGATGCCCAGGGAATTGTGAAATCTTGCCCTGATTGCCAAAAGGTTGATCTTGGTATTGGAGTCAATCCTAAAGGTTTAAAATCCTTGCAACTGTGGCAAATGGATGTCACCCATGTACAACAGTTTGGACGCTTAAAATATGTGCATGTTGTTATGGATACTTTTTCTACGGCCGTTTGGGCCTCCGCCCAGACTGATGAGGCAACGAAACATGTTATCAGACATCTATATGTATCCTTTGCTGTTCTAGGAGTACCTCAGTCTATTAAGACGGACAATGGCCCCGCTTATTCTTCTGCTCGTTTTCGACAGTTTTGTGGACAATGGGGTATTCGACATGTTACTGGTATTCCTCATAACCCTACGGGTCAAGCAATAGTGGAACGTTGCCATTCGGTACTAAAGACACTCCTTGAAAGATAAAAAAGGGGGGAGGAAGGGAGTCCTCCTCAGGACTGGGTAAGTAAGGCTGTATATGTCATGAACTACTTATGCCTTACAGGAGATCGTACAGAACCTCCGATATTGATTCACCAAAAAGCTTTAGCAGACTTTGCTTTGGAACCTTCCCACAAAATTTTGGTGGAATTCAGGAATTCCATCACTGGACAATGGGAAGGGCCGGCAGAGGTGAAACTGACTGGTCGAGGTTATATGTGCTTATTTATGTGCTTTATATATGTGCTTATCTAGAGTGCGTTGGGTACCGAGCAGATGGGTTCGACCATGGAAAAAAATGCCTTTAAATGTGGATTTACAGTGATAATATTTCTGATACATGTATTTGGTTTGGGAGATTGTATTGATTTATTTTATTTTAGGCTGATTCCACCAGATTTTAGTAGTAATAGTGTTTTGGTTTTTAAAGTTTTTGGTAGGTGTTGTTAAATTTTTCTCATATATTGGTAAGGAGTACAATAGATTAATGAGAATGTTTTTCAGAGGCCGAGAATTGCTGCGGAGAGAAAGAAACTTTCCCCCCCCTCCGCGCCTCTTTCCCCCGCGGCTGCTTTTCAACCCCCCTTCGTGTGGCTGGTGATGCTGCCAGCACGTTTGCTACAGCTGCAGTTGCTGCCTCTGCCCCCGCAGATACTGTAGCTGTGAGCCCTGCTGGGAGAGGGAGGAAAGGACACCACATAGCCTCGTTAAAGAGACAAAAAAAGAAAAGTTTCTCTAATGCCTTCTGAAAGGTATGAAACAGAAGTGGGAAATATTTTTACATAGTTCTGGGCATCAAATGTCCAGGCTTGAGTCTTGGTAGGTAATAACTTGAGGGTTACCTGCTACTCATGAAAGACAGTGATATTTTCTTTTCTTTGAAAGGAGATTTTAGCTATCCGTGAAATGGAATCTTTTTAATGTGTTACGCCATACAAAAGATGAAGACATTTACAATAAAAAAAAAAAATTAACTTCAGTTAGGTAGTGTCACTCCTCTGCTTTTATGCAAACACCAGTTTTTAAAACAACCTACTTTGATAGGTACATTGATTATAATTTGATCTATTATTAAAGAGAAGAATTTAAAAGATGCTCAAAGCTGCACTGCAAAATACTATATACTATGCAGGGAGTGGTGTGATAGAAAGAAATTTCTTCAAGTGTTTGAAACCATTAGAATACATGATTCGATAATAAAACTTTTTCATTTAATACAATCAAAAAAAAAAAAAGGAAAAAGACAAGGGAAGAGTGTATACCCTTATGAGAAGAAAAAAGAGCGTGACCTCATGAGAGCACTAATGAGTTATCAATAACATTTGCGATCAAACTGGTCAATGCAACAATTAGGCCTAGAATATAAGTGAAAATCTGAAATTTGGGTTTCTTGCTGTTTCATTTGTATCACACATAGCAAGAGGAAAAGCCTTTGGTAAGAATTGATAAAAATCATAAAATATACCATTTAGCTTGTTGGCTTGCAGATTTAATTAGGCAAGGCTTATCAGTTATATATGTTATTATTGCTTTTATATTACTAGTATGTTATTATTGCCTTTGTATTAGTATATATGTTGTTATTATTGCTTTTGTATCAATATATATGTTATTATTGCTTTTGCATTATTGGTATGCTGTTTATGACAATATATCATTAGCATGTTATCTTATGTAACGAAATAAGTCAGAATTGCTCAAAAAACAAAAAGGGGAATATGTTGGGGAAACAGTTCAGAAATATACAGGTTGTGAGCAATCCTGACTTACTTCAATTTAGGCCACATTGGGTTAATGGTTATTGAGGCCTAGTTAGAGGCTTTCTGAGAATGAGCTACTGGGAAAGAGATAACTTAATTGGCAACAGAAGAGGAAAATAATTATGTGAGAAGAATCTTTCCCTGAGAATGGTATGTGTGATTGGAATACAAAGCCACCTGCATGATAAGATGGTGTAAACAAGACTTCTCTATATAAAGTGAGTGCAAGTTGTTAATAAACGATTTCATACAATCATATTGATGTGCACATGGAATCCTTAAGCCTCCGCAGACTGTTTTCCCACATATAACTTCCTGACAAAGCTGGTAAGCAAGCCTACCAGAGGAGGTGCCTTGATAGATCAGCTGTTCACAAACAGGGAAGGACTGGTGAGGGATGTAGTGGCTTGGGGACGTCTTGGGCTTAACAAACACAAAATGGTGAAGTTCTCAATACTAGGTTAAAGTGAAGAGGTCAGTTAGCAAAACCTTCACCATGGACTTCTGGAGGGCAGACTTTGGACTGTTCAGGACACTGGTTGAGAGAGTGCTTTGGGAGGCAGTCCTAAAGGACAAAGGGGTCCAGGAAAGCTGGAAATTGTTCAAGAAGGAAATCTTAAAAGTGCAGGAGCAGGCTGTCCTCATGTGCCGTAAGACAAAATGGGAGGGAAGACAACTGGCCTGGCTGAACAACAAGCTTTTGCTGGGACTTAGGGAAAAAGGAGAATTTACCTCCTTTGGAAGAAGGGACAGGCATCTCAGGATGAGTACATGGATCTAGTTAGGTCATGTAGAGAAAAAATTAGGAAGGCAAAAGCCCAGCTGAAGCTCAATCTGGCTACTGCCATTAAGGACAACAAAAAGGTTTTTATAAGTACATCAATAACAAAAAGAGAGACAGGGAGAATCTCCATCCCTTATTGGATGCGGAGGGAAACATTGCAACCAAGGATGAGGAAAAGGCTGAAATACTGAATGCCTTCTTTGCCTGTCTTCATTAGGTTGACCAGTCACTGTATGTCAGGGGTATTCAGCCCCCTGAGCTGGAAATGAGGGCAGAGAGCAGCACAATCCCCCCATAATCCAGTTAACTTGACCCGGACACTCAGAAGTCTATGGGGCCGGATGAGATCCACCGAAGGGTATTGAGGGAGCTGTCAGAGGAGCTCACTGAGCCTCTATCCATCATCTACTGACAGTCTTGATTAACAGGGGAGGTTCCAGATGACTGAAGGCTTGCCGTTGTGACACCCATCTACAAGAAGGACTGGAAGGAGGATCTGGGAAACAATAGGCCTGTCAGCCTAACCTCAATGCCTGGAAAAATTATGGAGCAGTTCATATTGATTGCGATCACATGGCAAATGCAGGACAGCCAGGGGATCAGGCCTAGCCAGTATGGGTTCAGGAAAGGCAGGTCCTGCCTGAACAACCTGGTCTCCTTCTATGACCACATGACCCTCCTAGTGGACAAGGGGAAAGCTGTGGACATTGTCTACCTGGACTTCAGTAAAGTCTTTGACACCATCTTCCTTAGCATTCTCCTAGAGAAGCTGGCGGCTCATGGCATAGACACATATATTCTTTGTTGGGTTAAAAACTGGCCGGGCCCAGAGAATTGTAGTCAATGGAGTTAAATCCAGATGGTGGCCAGTCACCAGTGGTGTTTCCCAGGGCTCAGTTTTGGGGGCAGTCTTTTTCACTATCTTCGTTCATGTTCTAGATGAGGGGATCAAGTGCTTCCTTAGTAAGTTTGCAGATGATACCAAGTTGGGTGGGAGTGTTGATCTGCTTGAGGGTAGGAAGGCTCTGCAACGGGACCTGGACAGGTGGACCAGTGGGCCAAGGTCAATAAAATGAGATTTAACAAAGACAAGCGTCAGGTCCTACACTTTGGTCACAACAACCCCGTGAAACACTGCAGGCTTGCAGAAGAGTGGCTGGAAAGTTGCCAAGCAGAAAAAGACCTGAGGTTGCTGGTTGACAGCCAGCTGAATATGAGAAGAGGAGGCTGAGAGAAGACCTTATTGCTCACCACAACTACCTGAAAGGAGGTTGCAGGGAGATGGGTGCTGGCCTCTTCTCTCAAGTGAATAATGATAGGACTAGAGGGAATAGCCTGAAGTTGCACCAAGGGAGGTTTAGACTTGGTCTGAGGAATAATTTCTGTACTGAGAGAGTAGTCAGGAGTTAGAATGGGCTGGCCAGGGAGGTGGTGGAGTCGCCATCCCTGGAGATATTTAAAAAATGTGTAAATTTCAAGACATGCTCTAGTGGGTGATAGAGATATTGCTATATAATTTATTCTGGGGGAATGTTGACAGTTGGACATGGTGATCTTGGAAGTCTTTTCCAACTGTGACAATTCTATGATTTTGTGACAGTTTAAAGCTATTTTGACCTTGGTCACTACAGAAACTTGCATACCAGATCTGGGTATATATGAAAACAATGCATTTTATCTCTTTTCTTCTCACAGAATTGGACTCCGCAGCTTCTCAAAACTAGTGTTTCTCTGAGCTGAAAAAATTATGTTAAACCAGGACAAGAACTTAGGCAGAAAAGGAAAGTCTAGGAACACTGGAAGGAAAGACAAGTGACATGGGAGGACTACAGAGATGCTGTTCACCACTGTAGGGTGGAAATTTGTGCAGACAAAGCTCTGTTAGCGTTCAAGCTGGCCAGTACTGTGAAGAACATAAATAGGGGGTTTTAAAAAATATGTTAACAGCAAAAAGCAGGCCAGAGCTAACATTGGTCTGTTACTTGATGAGGTCGGTCACCTCACAAATATGGACATAGACAAAGCAAAGACATTTAATGCCACCTTTGCCTCTATCTTTAACACTGGTGATGGGCTCTGGGACCTCCCAGAGCCCTGTGTTAGAAGACTGTGACTGGGGAGGATGATAAACTCCCAGCTGAGTCTGAGATTGATACTTGCTGATCCAGCTGGATGCACTTAAATCTATGGGGCTCGATGGGATTCATCCCAGGTCATCGTGGGACACCTCTCCATTATTTTTCAATGGTTATGGGAGACCTGGGAGTGGTCCCAGTCAACCGGAAGCTGGCAAATGTTGTCCCAATTTTCAAGAAGGACAAGAAGGAAAACCCTGGTAATTACAGGGCTGCCAGTCTCACTTCAGTGCCTGGTAAAATTATGGAGAAGGTTATTCTGGAACTTAATGAAAAACAGCTGAGAGACAATCCAGTCACTGGTCATAGCCAGCATAGGTTCATGAGGGGAAAGTTCTGTTTAACCAACTTAATTTCCTTTTATGATGAAGTCACACATCGAGTTGACCAATGAAAGCCAGTAGATGTGGGGATTTAAATTTTTTTTTTTTAAAGCTTTTTATACTATCTCTAACATAATCCTTCTGGACAGTATGTCCAGCATACAGCTAGACAAGTCCATAATACGTTGGGTGAGCAATTGGCTGATGGGTTGAGCTCAAAGAGTTACAGTAAAGGGGGTTACATCAGGCTGGTGGACAGTCACCAGTGGGGATCCCCAGGGCACAATTTTAGGGCCAGTGCTCTTTAATGTTTTTATAAATTATCTGGAAACAGAAATCCAATGTACATTAGTATCCAGTATCATTGGTAAACTTACTTAAACTAGAAGGAGCTGTGGATTCCCTCGAGGGTAGAGAGGCCTTACAGAGACATCTGGATTTCAATCTGGTGTCTGGGAGAACGAGGGGACATCGTCCCCCTGTTGAAGCCCCTTTAAGGCAGGCAGTTGGAGTGGAGGGACAACTTGTTTATGGGCATGTCCCTTTTACAGTGTGGAACCTGTTAAATTGGAAATGGTCTGTGGGGCCATATCAAGCTAATCCAGAGGAAGTGTATGAGCTACTCAAAACAATTATGATATTATATAACCCCACCTTGAGGGGGGAAGGGATATTCAGGCATTTTTAGAAATCCTTGTCACTAATGAGGAAAAGCAAGTAGGTTTGAAGAATCTGAAAGAAATCTAACATACACATAATCACCAGGTTTAACATCATGTATGGGCCTATTTAGACCTTGGACTCTAGTTCCCCAGAACCAATTTCTATATTTCCCGCAGTTGTTTCTGTAAACTTATTACATAATTAGTTAATATTTCCTCCCCAAATTGAGTCAATGTTCCTGTTCCTGCAGCAATGTAGGGTCTCCCATACATTATTTCACGTGGATTTAACCCTTCTTTAGTTCTGGGTCTGGTCCTAATTCAAAAGTGTCAAAGGTAATGACTGAGCTCAGGGCAAATTAGCCTCTTGGCCCAATTTTACCATTTGCAACTTAATCAGGTGGTTTATCTTTTCCACCTTTCTGCTCGATTGAGTCCTGTAACTGGGTATGCAATTCCCAGTCTATCTCTAAACATCAACTAACCTCTTGTACTATTTTTGAAATAAAATGAGGTCCCCTATCTGATTATATGATTGCTGGTATTCCGAAACGTAGTATTATTTCTTGTAATTGTGCTTTGACCACCTCCCTGGGATTTTCAGTCCTAGTGGGGAATGCCTCCAGCCAGCCTGAAAAGGTATCTGTCATTACTAATAAGTGTTTATAGCTCCCTTTCTTTGGCAGTTCTGTGAAATCAATCTGCCAGTGTTGTCCAGGTCCATTTCCCTTCCCAATTTGACCTACTTCTTGTTTTGGGATGACTTTAGGATTTGTTATAAGACAGACATCACATTGTTGTACCACCTGCCTGACTGTTGTATACAGATTTCTTCCTATTATGCTCTTAAGAAGATGTTTATACAAAGTTTCTGTTCCCTAATGAGTCTTTTTGTGTTCTATTCTTACCAGGACCCACAACATTGGGGAAGGGACTATAATTTTCTTTTATGGGGTATAAGCCTATCCATCATCACTATGTTCATCCTCTATGTCAGTTATAAGTTTTTGATCCTCCTTTATATATATAGGTTTTTCCTCGAGTATAATTTGCCCATCTGGAACAATGGAATTCTCTGTACCTATTTCTACCTTTGCTGCCTCTTTTGCCTCAATCTGCCAGTCAGTTCTCCATTTCTTCTTTTGAGGTTACCTTCTAGTGTGCCTTGATATGAATTAATGCTATCTTCCATGGTAGCTGGACAGCCTCGAGCAGCTTCAGAATTTCTTCAGCATGTTTAATGTGTTTTCCTTGGGTACTCAAGAGTCCTCTTTCTTTTCAAATTGCTCTGTGTGCATGCACAACCCCAAAGACATATTTAGAATTTGTGTATATGTTAATATTTTTTCCTTGGGTCAACTCCAACCCTTGAGTAATGGCAATTATTTCTGCCTTTTGTGCTGAGGTGTCACGGTTTAACACTGGCCCAGCAATTAAACCAAATAACAGACGCTCTCTATTAATATCCCTCTCCTCCTTGATAAAGAAAGGAGAGAGAATAAGGGAGAGAGACTTATGGGTTGGAAACTAAACTACACAACTTTAATGAACAGTAATGATAAATAGGAAAAAATTACTAAATATATACAAATATACAGGAAAATGGAAACCACATTCCTCCCTCCTTTCCCCCAATAACTCTCACGTCACCACTGAGGCTGCAGGGCAGCCCTGGGAAAGTCCAGGCTGGACTCCTGGAGTTGGCAGCAGTCAAGAACTGGAGGCAGGAACACACAGATATGGGCTGGCACGGATCAGGACCACAGGCAGACGAACGGACGGAATCCTTCCAGGATGCCGGGTGAAGGAAGGGAAGCAGGAAATCAGGAAATCTGGAAATCCCGAAGTCTGGCTTGGCCCTCGTGATCCCTCAAATTTATACTGAGTGTGGCGTATATGGGATGGAATACTCTGGTCAATTCTGGCATCTATCTTGTCTGTACCTCCCCAAAGGAGGGCTGCAGGTGGGACCTCTTTATTCCTTATGGAGGGTAAAATGTTCCTCAGAGCTGAGCAGTGTCCTTGGCTCTGCATACCAGTCTCTAGCAGTAACTATAAACATCAAGTGTTATCAATCCTAGAAGCACACACTGTCTGAGAAACTTGCTGTTAATCTCAGCAAGTGCAACTACTTAAAGAGACTTAGCTGAAAGCAAAAAAGTACAAGACAGAAAATCACCTTTATCCTGGCCCAAACCAGGACATGAGGTATTTGGGGTAGTGGGCCTAATTCTATTACCTCAGTAGCAGTTGTTACCACATATCTGGACAGTCTTTTTCCGTTCAGGATGAAGCTGCTTCCATCAATGAACCAATTTTCCACTTCTTCCATAGTATTCTTCCTTAAGGTTTGGTTGACTCGAATAGGTTTCCTCTCTTGTCTGGAGATAATCATGCTCAACAGGTTCTCCTGTATTTCCACTAAGGAAAGAAGCTGGGTTGACAACATTAGTTACTACTATTGTCACATCGCCTCGTTCAACCACTATAGCTTGATATTTAAGAGACCCTTGAGGAGATGACCAGTGGCCACCTTTTGCTTACAGGAGTGCCGAGACTGTGTGGGAAACTAACACAGTGATCTTCTGGCCCACTGTGAATTTTTGGGTCTCCTGGATATTAGATAGTATGGCAGCTACAGCTCTCAAGCATCCAGGCCAACCTTTAGCCGTGGTATCCAGTTGTTTAGAAAAGTATGCCACTGCCCATCTGTATGGTGGGCCATACAGGTCCTGAGCCAGTATCCCTAGGGCTATACCTTGTTTTTCATGTGAGAGGAAGAAAAGTGGTTTACTCACATCTGGTAGTCCAAGTGCCAGGGCCTCCGTTAGAGCTTTCTTCAGTTTCTCAAAGGCCCATATTGCTGCTTTATTCCATTGAAGCCATTTCTGGTCAGTGTTGGTTAGTGCATGCAATGGTTTAACCAGTATCCCATAGTTATAAATCCAAAGCCTACACTATTCCATCATTCTAAAGAAAGTTTGTAGTTCTTTGATTGTTTGAGGTCTTGGGGTTTGGCAGATAGCCTCCTTTCGGGCCTCATGGAGGCTGGCACCGCACACTGATCCCAGCTGGAATGTTTCTGGCTTTGACAGTGGCACCTGGCCGGTGCTCAACCCCTTCTTGGGGACCCCACACCACTGCTGTGCCTCGAGCCCTGCCTCCCCCAGCACGTCGGGTGACGTACGGCTTCCGCCTGTTACTGAACTAATTGCTGCAGTACGGTGCCTGTCGGGTGAGTCAGGGCACCGATCGGACCTCCCTGTTCCTCCTGGGGATGCCATTAGAGCTTCCCAGCGGGGCAGGATGTAAGAAATGGGGTGTGTGCCCCAGGCCCTGGGGGGGGGGGGGTAGGAATGCTGGCTCTCCTGGCCCCTCTCAAAATGGGTCGTCCCCCCTCTCCTCCTTTCGGGCTCCTCCTTCCGGCAGCTGAATGGTGGATGGGGTTCCGGCAGGGGCAGAGCGAGGAAGCTGCTCCCGTGCTGTTCGGCATCCTTGCTGCTGTTCCCACAGGTTGATTTTTGCAGGAGTGCGCCAGATGGGGAGGATGCCAGGGTGACCCACAGGCAACACATGCCAATGAGTTCAGAAGAGTGCCTGGCAGGGGCAATGCACCATCCTGCCAGTGGTTCGGCTTCAGCCCTCCTGTGCTACTGCGGCCGGGAACACTCACCTGGCTCTATCACCTACCACACGAGACGGTCCAAGCACGTCCCCACCTCTGGCAGGCTCCTGTGGGCTCCATCCGTGTGGCAGCATCACGTCCCTCCCTGTCCCACTCGACAGAGAGGCTGGGCATTTTCAGCTCCTGTCCTTTGCACTAAAAAGGAGCCATTTCAGAACTTTTGTCTCTAATTTGCCGTTGGGTTTTCGGGCTGCGTGAAGTGCCTCTGCACTCCCTTTATCTCTATTTTGACCTAGGGACCCACTGCTTCTCCTTGGGGAAGCTCAGCACCTGGGTGGGCTTGGCTACCATTTTAGGTTGTTCCCTCCACCTCTAGTGCTTGTCTCCTCCCTGCTCCAGACTGAAATTCATTTCCTCTAATTGCCCATTCACTTCCAACCAATTCTGCAGAGCTGGGGAAGGTCCCTGAGGATGTCGGGCAGGTGACAGGCGGTGACGATGTCGATGATGGCAACCACGGTGCTGAGGTCCCTGCGGGCCATCTGCAGGCAGTGTCCCACTGCCACCGCCACCACCTGGGCCCGGCCCCGGGCCCCCCTTTTTACTCCCCTTTCAGTGAGGAGGGAAAGCTGAGGATACCCACAGCTGCCGATGATCAATTGTAAGCTGCCTCTGGCCGTTTGGCTCTTTAGCAGCCCCAACCATCACAGGAAAAGTCTGCAGTAGTGATGATACGTTTTCCTTTAAATCTGCTACCACCCCATCAGGAAGATAGTATAGCTATATGGAGGGTAGAGGCACAGATATCTTTAACAAACAGTAATTTTTACTGTGGGGCAGTCTACTATGCTGTCCTTTATTTTGCAATTACCAAACATTAGCACGCCATTGTCATTAGGATAACAGACTTTGTTTGGGATGCTAATGAGTTTCTTTGCTCTGAGAGCCTTAGTAAAACTTAACTTGGAGAGATTCCTCCAGACATCTAGAATACTTTTCTCATTTACAGTTTTCAGGCAGTGGATGGTAGAAGAAAAACAACAGATGATAGTCCACACCAAGTTTGCTTTTAAGTACCCCAAGAGAGTCAGCTCCACTTTTCTAGGACAAGCCTCCAAAATACATCACAGTCCTCATCTCCTTCAGTGCCATGCTGACTGTGAGCAGACCCTTTTCCAGGACTGAATACCGTTTCTCTGAGTCCTTTAACGACTGAGAATAAAAAGATAAGATATGGGTCTTGTGGCTCCAGCTGGCCCCTTTTGCCAAAAGTGATATTATAAAGCACTAGAGGAAAAACCCCATTCTATTGTTATTGGGTCCTCTGGGTGAAGAGGTCCCAGGGTTTGAAAGGTCTGTGCCTCTAGGAGTTTTAATGCCTCATCATGATTTTGATTCCACTCCCAGTGTCGGTGTTTCTTTAACAAGTCATATAATGGCCTAGCAATGATTGACAGGTTAGGTATGTACTTTTGCCAATATTGCAAAGTTCCCATAATTTCTTGTAATTCCTTTTTATTTGTGGGTGCCTTTATTTCTCCTAGGTGAGAGAGAGTATCATTAGGGATATTCCATGTCCCACCTTTCCATTTGATTCCTAGAAATTTTGTTTCTTGGGAGGGAGGTTGCCTTTTATCCTCAGGAATTTCTGTTTGCAAGCTCATTAAGTGGCCAATTATGGCATCATAAGATGCTCTCACTGCTTGCTCATTTTGACCACCTATCAGCACATCCTCAATGTATTGATAGATTTTTACATTTGGGTTGTTTATTATTTCTGGAATATTTTCCAGCTCATGTGCAAGAGCATGGTGGGCAAGAGTGGGAGAATGTTTGTAGCCCTGAGGCAACCTGGTGAAAGTATATTGTATTCCAGCCCAAGTAAAAGCAAAATATTTTTGATCCTCAGAATCAATGGGAACTTGAAAAAACATATCTTTCACATCAAGAAATATACTCAGACGTAGATGGGGGGTGCTCTAGCATGGGATTAGGGTTATCACTGATTTCAGAATTTTGCTCTCCGGGCTCCTCAACTTTGTCAAATTTTATGAAGTCTCCAAATTCTATTAACGTGCCACTTCCTAGCTGAAGCCTAAGTGCCGAGAGAAGGGGGCGTCTAGAAGAAAGTTGCTCTCTTTTCCTTTTTTCCTAGGGTTTCTAATACCCAAAAAGAGGAGTCCCTTTTTTGCATAAGTCCCTGATACATACAGATTTCCAGACTTCCCGGAGATGAGTCATCCTTATCTTTTTGTCTTTTGGTGTCTTGCTACTTTCATTGTTTTTGTCTCCACCATGCACCAGGAGGAGACCTGATAAGCAATCTTATCTTTTAGGTGTCTGTCAGGCATACAGTGAGGTAAACATATGTTAATTGCAAGCAGGAAGAGAGAAGAAAAAAAAAGTGATTCAAGAGACATATTTTGTATTTTCAATTCAAGGTGTATACATCAAGTCCTATGAGGAGCAGGGAGTTGTACTCGATTCTTATGGGTCCTTTCTAACCTCTGATATTCTATGATTTGTAATACTCACCACTCTGATAGCCCAAGACTACAACCAAATCCATGGAATTATACTCAGAATCTTTTTCCATGGTTGGATCAGCACCACTTTCTGTGTAAAATAGGAAAAGAAACAAACTCACATTTCTGACAATACGAACTGAACTAATAATACATCATTACTGAGAATTCAGTTTGGACAGTATGCTTACCAAGAAAAATTTTTACACGTTTCACATGGTTCCCATGTGTTGTAGAATGTTTAAGAATGTTCCCGAATGCTCCCGAAAAGGTAGGGGGTGTGACCTCTTTGCCATGCCCAACCCCATGTTTGAGGGGCCAATTAGATTGGCCCATAATTCTGTGCTACCTGCACCAGGGACTCGCTGTGCTACAGGTAAACACACCGGGTGTCCAATAATACGTTATATTGTTGTGTGGTGGCAGGGGTGTGGTCACAGAAACACTATATAAGTAAAAGTTACTGCGCAATAAAGTCGAAGCTTGTTTATCAACCATATTGGTTGGATTAGTTTTCCCTCACCGTTCTCCGACAAGTGGCGCCCGAACAGCGACAAGGCCCTAAGCAATGAAAAAGTTTGGAAAGTTTTGAGAAAAGTTTGAAAAGTTTTGAAATCGGCAGGCACACGCCGCGAAAGACCGATTTTCGCCAGGGAAGCCTTGTGGAAGACCGAACCGATGATAGCAGCGATTGCCGTTCGGCAGGTATTGCCTCTGAAACAATTGGCAGGAGCGGGTGAGTCTGGAGAAGTACCAATAACCAGTGTCGGGGGCAAAACTTCGTCAACACAGGCGTAGGAAGGCGAACCGTGCCCGAGCGAACAGCGAACGAATCTCGCTCAACGTCCGGAAAAAGGGGCTACGGGCTTTTAGTTGTAAAAAAGGCTGCATTAAAAGGTAAAAGCCTGCATTAAAAAACTCATAAAAAAGGCTGCACTAAAAGAATAAAGGGATAGATAAGCGCACAAATGGAGAGCAAAATAGCCCTAGACCTTCTTATTAGTTTCTTACAGAAACGCTCCATAAAAGATTTAGATATTAAGAAAGATCTAGCGGCGCTTTTAGAATACAGCCGCACGCACCAGCTGTTTACCGATCCTTTCAAGTTATTTGATGAGAAAGAACGGAAAGCGGAAGTTTCTGCTCTGAACGTCAGAAGCGTAGTGAGGTGGAATCTGAAAGCCTCGCGAGCCACATCTTCCGGCGTGGGTGGTTCCGGCCAGTGGACAGCCGCGCCTTCTGGCATGGGCAGTTCTGGCCGCCAGACGCCGCCCCCTGCCCCCCCATGGTTGTGCCCTGTGGCCGGTATAACAAATGATCAATTAGAACTGCTACGACCATTTCTCAGCGCTGCGTGGATCGTCGTGACGTGGACTTGCCCATAGGCTTGACCATTCTTACGGGCAAGCAACATTTACTTGGAGCTCTCACGCAGTGTAAAAAGATAAAGGGATTGTTGGAGAATGGCTTGAGGAGCAAGGACATGGACCTATACTAAGCACCAAAGATTGTGAACGGTTACACAAGAAGTATATAAAGATGTCATGAGACCCTCAGAGACTCCAGGATGTATCCCCCCAAAAAAGAACGACTCTGCCTACACTCCATCTAGACTTCGCCCGTTATGAATGTAGTGATTGAATGTTGCATTCCTAGGTCTTTATTGCATTTTAATTTGGCAACTGTGAAGGAACTAGGACTCCATCATGCTGTGAGCCGGTGGGACTTGGAGACGCTTATAGGGGCCCCCCAACAAAGATTCCGTCGGATAAGCCTCTCCTATCCCTCCCTTGGCTTTCTGCACTAGTGGACGCCAGACCTTCCTAATACTGAACAGAGCTCTGTCTGAAAGTGCTTGTGTATGAGTGGTCGTGTGAAATGGAGACGTGCCATGAATGCGAAGTCAATTTACACTTGATTAAGGGAACAAAATCTGGTTGATAACCTGTTAACTAATTTGTTTGATTCATTAACCAAGTAGTTTTTAGACTGTTTAAAGAAAGTATTATGTTATTGATTGTATTCTTAAGTTCTGCATGTTTTATTGTTTGTATTATGTTTAAGAGTTAGAATCATAGAATCATAGAATCATAGAATAGGCTGGGTTGGAAGGGACCTCAGAGATCATCGAGTCCAACCCTTGATCAGCTACCGCCACAGTCACTAGACCATGGCACTGAGTGCCATATCGAGTCGCTTTTTAAATGTCTCCAGGGACGAAGAGTCCACCACCTCCCCAGGCAGCCCGTTCCAATGTCTGATCACCCTTTCCGTGAAAAAATTCTTTCTAATAGCCAATCTGAACTTCCCCCGGCACAATTTAAGACCATGCCCTCTTGTCTTTTTGAGAGTTGCCGGGGAAAAGAGACCAACCCCTGCCTGGCTCCATCCTCCTTTCAGGTAGTTGTAGAGAGCAATGAGGTCTCCCCTGAGCCTCCTCTTCCTCAGGCTGAACAGCCCCAGCTCCCTCAGCCTCTCCTCATAGGATCTGTGTTCGAGTCCCTTCACCAGCTTGGTTGCCCTCCTTTGGACCTGTTCAAGGACCTCAATATCCTTCTTGAACTGAGGGGCCCAAAACTGAACACAGTACTCAAGGTGTGGCCTTACCAGGGCTGAGTATAGGGGCAGAATCACCTCCTTGGACCTGCTGGTGACGCTGTTTCTGATACATGCCAGGATGCCATTGGCCTTCTTGGCCACCTGGGCACACTGCTGGCTCATGTTCAGCTTCCTGTCAATCCAGACTCCCAGGTCCCTTTCTGCCTGGCTGCTCTCCAACCACTCTGTCCCCAGCTTGTAGCGCTGCATAGGGTTGTTGTGGCCAAAGTGGAGGAGTTAGCATTGCAAAAGTTTTTAACCAAACATGGGTTTGTGCAAAAAGAAAAAGGGGGATATGTTGTAGAATGTTGTAGAATGTTCCCGAATGCACCCGAAAAGGTAGGGGGTATGACCCCTTCGCCGTGCCAAACCCTATGTTTGAGGGGCCAATTAGATCGGCCCATAATTCTGTGCTACCTGCACCAGGGATTCGCTGTGCTACAGGTAAACACACCGGATGTCCAATAATACGTTATATTGTTGTGTGGTGGCCGGGGTGTGGTCACAGAAACACTATATAAAAAAAAGTTACTGCGCAATAAAGTCGAAGCTTGTTTACCAACCATATTGATTGCATTAGTTTTCCCTCACTGTTTTCCAACAGTATGGCATGAATCTACATCAATGAGGTGTGGCAATCAGATATTACACACATTGCTGAATTCAGTCGTCTTAAGTATGTGCATGTATCAATAGATACATATTGTCATTTCATGGTAGCTACTGCTCATGCAGGTGAAAAAGCAAAGGACACCCCCCCCTACATTTTTTGAAAGCAATTGCTACTATGGGTCTGCCATCTGTTTTTAAAACTGATAATGGGCCTGCATATGTATCTGCAGCTCTTTTGTTTTTTTTTTAAGAATGGGTAATTACACATCATACTAGCATATCTCATTCACCAATGGGCAAAGTACAGTGGAAAGGTACCATCTTAAGTTGAAGAGTATGCTAAGTAAATTAAAAGGCCCATTTAAATGCTACACTCCATGAAAAATTAGCAAAGGCAATGTTTGTACTCAATTTCTTAAATAGAAGGGATGACAATTTCAAACTGAATGAAAAAAGGCAGATTATTAAAACAGAAGTGCATCCTCAAGTCTGGTATAAGGACATCCATTCAGATAAATGGTTAGGTCCGGTACCATTACTGACATGGGGTCGTGGTTATGGCTATGTTTCTCTCTCTACAGGACCATATTGGCTTCCAGCAAAGTGGATTCGCCCTCATCATCAACTGCCACCACCACCTAACAACTAGCAGAGATGAATCCATGGATCATTTGGTCGATGTGGTTAGCGTCTCTACCACTGAAAACAATCAAAGCATATGAAAAAGGTAGAGCAGTGTACTGAGGTCATCTGCTGAATCCACCACTATTTCAACCACTGACATGATGGGATGCATCTTTTCCAATCACCAACAATGACACCACTCAGGCAGGTGGCATCTGGGTACAGCCGACAGTGAATCAATTGAGAGAAAATGTCACTTTGTATAATGTCTCTTACACAGTAGATAATAGGCCTGCCTGTGTTACCAGTGCTAACAATCACACATTCTGTATTCCATTCATTACTCAACAACATATATTAGCTGTATGTGTGACTGATAAGATTACTAATTACACTAGTATTGATTTACCAGGTGTTACAGGACAAGAATATAGTTTGACTCATAGAATTCGTTATCCTTATTGTAAAGTTGTTAAGCAAATGAATGTAATCACACACATTACTTGGGAACCATGAATGGGATTATTTCCTAGATGAATAAACCTGAATTATAGAGTGAAAGATACAGAAATCATAGATTGGGGACCCTATGGAACATTCATGAGGGTCGATTCTACTGAATGGAACAATGATGGATATTCTGGACCCATAGTGCAAATGTATCGAAACCATTCTGGCAGTACGATCCAAGCTAAAATATGGCGACCAGCATTGTCTTTTGTAAAGAGAACTAAGGCTCATCTTACTCAAAACAAAGGCAATAATCCTGTGGTTTTCCATGTCTATGATCACTCTATGGCTGCTATCTGTACTACTCATCCTTATGTATATGGATTTACTCATGTAGACAATTTAGATATTAGAGAGAAAAGTAGTTACTTTGAATTAGCTTTTAAGAATATCACTTTTAAGGCATGTATTCAGCCTGAAGATATAAGAAATAATTTTTTAGTTATACCGTTCTGACGGAGGTCTGAACTGTGGTTTCCTGTGAACTTGACCCAGGACATGGGAAAGTGAAAATGGATTAGATCATATCATGAGAGTGTTACACAGCAATGCAGGAGAGCTTAAGAGAAGGACCAGGCGATTTATAGGTTGGCTAATTGTAGCGGGAGGAGCCATTCTTGCTCCTGAAGCTCGACGAGCTGCTGGTCTCTTCCAGGACTCCAGCCACCACACAGCGCTTCCAGGGTAGAAGTGTAGCGGGAAGAGCCTTTCTTGCTCCAGAGGCTCAACGAGCTGCTGGCCTCTCCATGCCTCGCACCAGAGTGAGCTGAGCTTCCTCTGTGGGTGTGTGTCCCACCTTTATTGGCCCTCTGGTAATAGGGGGCCTGCCCTAACCAGGCACAGGTGGACTCATACCCACTCTTTGGTAACTCAAGGCACCTGGTTTATCTTATTTCTCTACAGCTAATATTTGCCATTATATCAGCAATTGTCATTATCAGTTCCATGGCTGCTTCAGTTACAGCACTGATGACATCTATTCAAATGGCGCAGAAAGTTAAACATGCGCTGTTAAATGTGACCAAGGATATGAAAGCGCAAACAGCAATAGAGGCTACTGTGATTTGGCTGGGTGAACAACAAGCTGCATTGCAGACACATCTAATGTTACAGTGTGATTGCGAATATCATAAGTGAGTTCTGTGTATCACGTTCTTATAATGGAACAGCTCATTACATGAGTGGGATGTTGTAAAAGCTCATCTGCAAAGAGCTTTTGATGGGTCAGTTAAGCACCATCTACAGACCCTAAAACATCAGCTGGAGCAACAAGTGCTACAATTACAGGTTATACATACAGACAAGATATGGCAGTCACTGAAAAATTATCTGAGTTGGTTAAATCCTAAACAATGGTTCACAGGACTGAATTTGAGGATCTGGGTGTTGGGGAAACAGTTCAGAAATATACAGATTGTGAGCAATCCTGACTTACTTCAGCTTAGGTCACATTGGGTTAATGGTTATTGAGGCCTAGTTACAGGTTTCTAAAAATGAGCTAATGGGAAAGAGATAACTAACTGTCAGCAGAAGAGAAAAATAATTATGTGAAAAGAGTGGTTCCGTGAGAATGGAATGTGTAATCGGAATACAAAGCCACCTGCATGATATGATGGTGTAAACAAGGCTTCTCTACATAAATGAGTGCAAATTATTAATAAACGATTTCATACGATCATATTGATGTGTACATGGAATCCTTAAGCCTCCGCAGACTTTTTTCCCACATCTGGGTACTGGGAGGTTTAATGATTCTTGCAGGAATAATAGTTTTTGTAATTATTGGATTAATTGCTAAAATGATCTTAAGCACCAGGAGTATGGAAGAAAGGATGGTTCGTTTGGTTCTTTCAAATTTAAAAAGAGGGAATTGCAGGAGAACAGCAGAGGAGCAGCTGCATGGAATGGAGGAGTTTTGTGAACTGCCTGATATTTCCTGATCCTGAGGGAAACAAAGAGTTCTAAATAACCTAAGGAATTTGCCATCTGGATGATGTTATGTCCTGGTACCAGGTGCCTCTGGTGGGAATGGATAGATAAGGTTTTAAGTTAGTAGAAAGAGCACTTTGAGGTGCACATTGTAGATCAATCAATAGATATCGGGATACTATATAAATATAGCAAACCACTCAATAAACTGATTCTAATTGTACAGCAATCGGTGTCCATGCTTCATGTCTTCCGTCAGACCCAGCACCGACCCCTGAGGGATACCACTGGTCACCGATCTCCAGCCTGACTCAGCCCCACTGACTATTGATTCTGAGCTCTGTCCTTCAACCAGTTCCTAATCCATTTTACTACCAAATTATCCAATCCACATTTCTCATATTTGCTTGAGAGGATATCGTGAGGGACAGTGTCGAAAGCCTTGCTGAGGTCAAGGTAGATGACATCAACTGTCCTCCTCTCATCTAACCATCTGGTTATGCCATCATAAAAGGCTATCAGATTGGTTAAGCATGACTTTCCCTTAATAAATCCATTATGGCTACTCCTTATAACCTTTCTTTTATCTAAGTGGTTAGAGATGGCCTCCAAAATGAGCTGCTCCATCACCTTTCCAGGGATCAAAGTGAGGCTGACCGGTCTGTAGTTGCCTTCTTACCCTTTTTGAAGACTGGAGTGATGATAGCTTTCTTCCAGTCTTCAGGCACCTCTCCAGTTTTCCATGATTTTTCAAAAATGGTGGAGAGTGGTTCAGCAACAACATCATTCAGTTCTCTCAGCACTCGTGGATTAACTCCATTGGGGCCCATGGATTTGTATGTATTCAGTTCAGGCCATCTCTAACCTCTAACCTCACTGAGCAGTTGAAAATCATCCTCCCTCCACTTTTATTCCCGTACTTCCAGAGTCTGGGATTTCTGAGGGTTGGTCTTAGTTGTAAAGATGGAGGCAAAGAAGGCATTGTTACAATCCGAGTTATTATTTATATTTTGATTGCGAGGAAAATTCAGCCACTGACTCAGAGACGACGCTTGAATTGACAAATGACCAGACTGCTGGATTTAAAATTAGTTATAAAGTTTATTTCGAAACAGGGAAAGCCGGTTATACTAGCAATACGACCTTTTGTATAAAGTAACCACCTTAATCGATGGTCGTTAAGAGTAACAAAGGGAGAAACAAAAGAGAGAAAATGTCACCGTCTGCGCAGGGCCTGGTTCCTCGGGCTGGGGGCTGCTCCTGGTTTCCGCTGTTGAGTCGCCGCTCTGTCTTTCCATAGCTGGAAATCGGGATGACGAGTTGAGGATGCGTGGAGCCGAAGAAGCGCTCACTTTTCCCGTCTTTTCCTAGGGTTATTTATCCCCCAAAAAGAAAGGGGGGGTCACTTCATTCAAGATGGCCCTGATACATACAAATCTCCAGGCTTCCTGGGATGAGTCATTTCTTATCTTTGTGTCCTGGAACCCTGCTAGGTTTGGGCGACCAGGTGTCTGTCAGGCAGTCCTTGAGGTAAACATATGGTAATTACCCGCCGGGTGAAGGAAAAAAAAACTGGTCCGAGAGACATATTTTATATTTTCAGTTCCACATGTATACCACAGGCATTCAGCAACTCCACCATCTCTGCATCATCTGATACGTCTCCTACTTCATTTAACAGTGGATCCACTTTTTCCCGATTCTTCCTTTTGCTATTGATATATTTAAAGAAGCCCTTCTTGTTTTCTTTCACTTCCTTAGCCAGGTTTAGTTCAAAGAGAGCCTCGGCCTTCCTTGTTGCACCTCTACAAATTCTAACAGTGTTTCCATAATCCTCCCAACTGACAAGACCCTTTTTCCACTTATTGTGAACTTCCTTTTTCCATTTAAGTTTTTCCAGGAGCTCCTGCCTCATCTACTTGATTTTTCTTTTTTTCTTTTTTTTGTGGGTATGCACTTAAATGCTAGCCCCTGTTCTCATGGGGAACTTTAAGTTAAAAAGCTGAGATGGAACTGTTTGTGAAAGATAGCAGCTTTGTGTCAGAAGGACATCTAAAAGCTCAATATGCCATTGTGACTACATACTCAGAGGTGGAAGCTAAGCCTCTTCCGATGAACACATCAGCCCAATAAGCAGAATCGATCACCTTGATTTGGGCATTGGAACTGGATGAAGGAATATTTGACTGATTCTAAATATGAGTTTGGAGTGTTACATGCACACGGAGGAAGGAAAGAGGACTTCTATCATCACAAGGTGCCCCTTTAAAATATGGGAAGCTCATTTTGAGATGGCTACAAGTAATAAACACCCTCAAGAAAGTGGCAATTAGGCATTGCAGGGCCTATAGGTTTGGAAATGCAACTGAAGTAGTTAGGAATTAGAAGGCAGATTGAGTAGAAAAAAGGGCAGCAGAAACTTCAGAAGTATTGGCTTTGGTGCCTGAAAAGTATCTGGAGATGGAGGTTTCTCATGCCTGAGTCAGGAGATAAGTTTGCAGAACTACTACAGGGGAGTAATAAAGAGAGTGGATTGTAGTGAAATGAGGCAACCAGGTGCCACTAATCACCAGGTAGTGGGCATGAGCTTCTGTTAAGCCCACCTGTGCCTGATTAGGGCAGGCCCCAACTGCGCACGAGCAGGATTAGGGGCCCAACAAAAGGAGGATGAGCTCCAGTGGCACAGCCGGTTGGTGCGCGGTACTTATACAGCAAACCTGAGCAATGCTGAGGCTGTGAGTTCGAGCCTCACATTTGGGTGAGCTCCAGTGGCACAATCAGGTTAGCACAGTGCTTATAGAAGCAGTACAAAGCCAAGCAATGCCAAGGCTATGAGTCCAAGCATGAGCTGAGCCTGTGCTTCAAGCCTCAACTTTTATTGGCCCCCTAATCCTGCTCATGCGCAGTTGGGGCCCACCCTAATCAGGCACAGGTGGGCTTAACACAAGCTCATGCCCTCTACTGGGTAATTAGTGGCACCTGGTTGCCTCATTTCACTACAGTGGATGGTGGGTAACATCCAATAAAAGACTCATTGTGACAGCTATAGTAATGAAAGAGGTAATGAAAAGAACTCATCAACAAATGCATGTGGTGTCAGAAGCCCTGGTGGGCTTATTAAAGACCTACATTGTTGGAGTAGGAATGCTTGGTATAGCCAAAATCATTATGAGGAAATGTGAACTGTGTTTAGAAAATAATCCTAAAATCCAGCTGAGACCACCACCAGGAGAGATGAAAATGGGAAATATACCGGAAGACTATTGGCAAATCAAATTCTCTGAGCTACCGTGGAAAAAGGGGTACAGATCCTTAGTATTAGTAGATACCTTCTCAGATTGGGCTGAGGCCTTTCCATGTCACATAAATCAGGCAAAAGAAATAAGTAAAATATTATCAGTGTACTTGGGTGTTGGACAATCTTTGGAAGAAAATGGAAATGTGAGCAATCCTGACTTTAGCCAGAGTGAGCTAAGGGCCTTGAGGCCCAGCTGCAAGGTTATTAAAAGATCAGCTATGTGCAAAAGATAAGGGCACTGGCAGCAGAAAGAAGAATAATAGGCTGGGAAAGCATCGCATAGACAGCACATAAACAGTTGTATTTAACCAGTTAGATAGTGCCCTGTGGCTTTTGAAGAATGTGTTGTACCAATCAGCAATATGCTTATATTATGTTATCAGCCTGACTGTGTATAAAAGGGCTACTGCTATTCTCAATAAACAGCAATACTTTGATTATATTAATCTGTGTTTTGTCCACTGCGCTCTTTCTGACACTTGGAACATAAGATAAATTTTCATTTTGATGTGTAAAAGAGGCCCTGTCTCATGAGGAAGGTGTGCTTGATTTGTTGGGAGTCCACTGAGTCCAGCTTTGGGCAAACCTGCAATGAACAGTCTTCTTCCTAAAGATAGTCTCTTTGTATGCCTTTTGGGAGATAACATAATATGGTAACAGGGTGGATTGAAAAGTGGCTCAAAGATAGAGCTCAGAGGATTGTCATTAGTGGCCTAGAGTCTAGTTGGAGGTCCGTAACAAGTGGTGTTTCCCAGAGGTCAGTACTGGGTCCAGTTCTGTTCAATATATTCATCAATGACCTAGACAAAGGACTGGATAGAGTGTACCCTTGGAAAAGTTTGCTGATGATGCAGAACTGGCAGAGGTGGCTGCCATCCAGCATGACCTGGACAGGCTGGAGAATTGGGCAGAGAGAAACTGCATGAGGTTTGTCCTGGTTTGGGCCAGGATAAAGGTGATTTTCTGTCTTGTACTTTTTTGCTTTCAGCTAAGTCTCTTTAAGTAGTTGCACTTGCTGAGATTAACAGCAAGTTTCTCAGACAGTGTGTGCTTCTAGGATTGATAACACTTGATGTTTATAGTTACTGCTAGAGACTGGTATGCAGAGCCAAGGACACTGCTCAGCTCTGAGGAAAACATTTTACCGTCCAGGAGGATAAAGAGGTCCCACCTGAGCCCTCCTTTGGGGAGGAACGGACAAGATAGATGCCAGAATTGACCAAACAGAGTATTCCATCCCATACACGTCATACTCAGTATAAATTTGAGGGATCACGAGGGCCAAGCCAGACTTCTGGATTTCCAGATTTCCGGATTTCCAGATTTCCTGATTTTCCTGCTTCCCTTCCTTCACCCGGCATCCTGGAAGGATTCCGTCTGTTCGTCTGCCTGTGGTCCTGATCTGTGCCAGCCCATATCTGTGTGTTCCTGCCTCCAGTTCCTGACTGCTGCTGACTCCAGGAGTCCAGCCTGGACTTTCCCAGGGCTGCCCTGCAGCCTCGGTGGTGACGTGAGAGTTATTGGGGAAAAGGGGGAAGAATGTGGTTTCCATTTTCTTGTATATTTGTATATATTTAGTAATTTTACCTATTTACCATTACAGTTTCATTAAAGTTGTGTAGTTTAGTTTCCAACCCATAAGTCTCTCTCCCTTATTCTCTCTCCTTTCTTTATCAAGGAGGAGAGATAGATTAATAGAGAGCGTCTGTTATTTGGTTTAATTGTCGGGACAGTGTTAAACCGTGACAGATTTATTGGTGCCCAACGTGGGGCCCGAGCTAATTGGCTCGAGTCCAGTTCAAATTTTGACCAATTTGCCTGAATAGTTTGAATTCCAACTCCAGTGGAAGAATGGCTTCGCTGAGTGGGAATCAGACTTTTTCCTTTGGAAACTTCACAGGGTTGGAGATTAAACCAATCATGCCATACCTTTGGTACTTAGGGTATGCAATCTGCTCATTCACAGCTGGAATTGCTGTTAATATGTGGTTTTTCTTTCGTAAGAGATGCTTAAGAACCATCGTTGCAATATGGTCCTCAATACTGATGTATATCATGGTGCATGGTGTAGTGGTGTTTCATAGAAGGATTAAGACCTTTGTTGGTAATCACATTTTCAGCCTGCTTTTGAGGAAATATACCACTCTTGGGCTGAGTTCAATGGATTCTAGTCAAAATGGCATTATGATTGTTATAGTTTTGAACCTCCTGATTCTTGTAGGCATTATTGTTCAGGTGTCTGTGAATACTCTCATGTACTACCATATGTTGGTGAGGAATAAGACAACTACAACTAGGGGAACGAGCACACCTCGTAAAGAGAGCACCCCCACTCCTGCCTTTGCAGCCGCTTCTCGCCCCCCCTCACACAAGGGCACAACTCAGATAAGGCCGGCGAGCATTGCCAGCCTATCTGCTACCGCTCCAGTTGCTGTCTCTACTCCCACAGACACTGCTGCTGCTCAGAAAGCAAGCCCTGCTGCTGCTACTGCTGCAGATACCACAGCCTCTCCCCCTCAGCCAACACAGTTATTTGTTGACCCTGTAACTAGGAGAAAAGGAAAACAATGGAAATCAGAAATGAGCCTTAACCCTTCCAAGTCTGAACGAGATGACCAGGTGATAGAGGAAATAGAGGATACTGCCTCTCCTCCTAAACCAGCTAGAGCATACTCTAAAGCAGAGTCAGCTGAGGACTCAGACTCAGAATATGCTCAGTCCTATTCCATGAGAGACTTGCGTACTCTGAGAAAAGACTTTGGCCGTTTTGCAGGTGAACCACTCCTCACTTGGTTACTCCAATGCTGGAATGATGGGGCTGCTACCATAACATTAAGCCAGAAGGAAGCCAGGCAGTTGGGATCCCTGGCCAAAGATGCAGGTATTGATTGGGCATTTGGGGAAAAGGCTGGAACTACCAGCCTATGGAAACGACTCTTGTCAGCTGTAAGGGAGAGATATCCCTATAAAGAGGAAATAGACTGCCCACAGGTCAAAGCAGCCAAACTTGGAAAAGCTATCAGGTATCTGGAAGAACTGGCTGTACGAGATGTGATCTATAATAATGATGACATTGAAGATCCTTATCACGTACCGTGCCCTAAACCTATGATGCAAAGTTTTGTGCATGCTGCACCACCACCTTTTAATCATACACTATCAGTAATGCTATGGGTTCCTGCAGATGTGGATGCAACTGTGGGTGAAGTGATTAAAACTGTACAAGAGTGTGAAGATGCTGTCATAGCCCCTTGTCGGGCCTGGGTCTCAGCTATAAAGAGAGCATCTGAGAAACTGCATTCACCCCTTTCCCCTCAGACAGACGGAGGACACCGCATTGCAGCCATTAAGAGGAGACTCCCTCCTATGAGACAGAATCGAGAGAAACAGAATTCAGCAAGAGGAACCCTATGGGCACTCCTGTGTGAGTATGGAGACGACATGAAAAAGTGGGACAAAAAACCTACTGCTGCCCTACAGGACCGAGTGTTTGAGTTGATGAGTAAGCCGAAGGCAAAAGGAGGTCCTTCTAAAAAGATGGCTGCTTAAGTCTCCAGTGTGGAGTTACCCAATCCAAATATGCTGGTGACTCAAGATCCCTGTACATCAGGTGTGAGTACTGGGGATGCAATCTCCAGTAATGCACATACTGACAATGCTGTATGTGCTCAAGCTTAGAGGTGCCCTGCCTCCAGCCAGGTGGAGGAGAGGGACAGCCGAATCTATTGGATTGTGTGGATTCGATGGCCTGGCACATTAGAGCCACAAAAGTATAAAGCCTTGGTGGACATTGGTGCACAGTGCACCCTAATGCCATCGAATCAGAAAGGGACAGACTCCATCACTATTGCTGGAGTGATGGGGGGATCTAAAGAACTGACTATTGTGAAGGCTGATGTGAGCCTCACTGGAATAAAGTGGCATAAACACCCAATAGTGACTGGTCCAGATGCTCCGTGCATCCTTGGCATAGACTACCTCAAGGGAGGTGATTTCGAGGACCCGAAAGGGTACCGGTGGTCCTTTGGTACTGCAGCTATTAAGACTGAGAATGCAGAATGGCTGCATGCTTTGTTTGGCCTTTCAGATAAATCCTTTGTAGTGGGGTTGCTGAGGAATATAAACCAGCGGCTGCCAACTGCTATTTCAGTAGTGCATCGTAGACAATATCGCGTCAACAGAGATGCTGTGATCCCCATTCACAAGCTGATCCGGCAACTAGAGAGCCAAGGAGTGATCAGCAAGACTCACTCACCCTTCAACAGTCCTGTATGGCCAGTGAAAAAGCCTAATGGAGAGTGGAGGCTGACAGTGGACTATCGTGCCCTGAATGAGGTTACACCGCCACTAAGTGCTGCTGTGCCGGACATACTAGAACTTCAGTACGAGCTGGAGTCAAAGGCAGCCAGGTGGTATGCAACTATTGACATTGCTAATGCATTTTTTGCTATTCCTATAGCACCAGAATGCAGGGCACAGTTTGCTTTCACCTGGAGAGGTGTCCAGTACACTTGGAATCGACTGCCCCAGGGGTGGAAACACAGTCCTACCATCTGCCATGGACTGATCCATGATACCTTGAAAAGGGTGGAGCTCCAGAACATCTGCAGTACATCGATGACATCATTGTGTGGGGTGACACAGCAAAGGAAGTCTACGAGAAAGGTAAGAAGATAATTCAAATCCTTCTAGAGGCTGGTTTTGCTATTAAAAGGAGCAAGGTCAAGGGACCTGCACAAGAAATACAGTTTCTGGGAGTTAAGTGGCAAGATGGACGTCGCCACATCCCAATGGACGTGATTAACAAAATAACAGCTATGGCCCCACCAACTATCAAAAAGGAAGCTCAGTCCTTTTTAGGAACTGTTGGTTTCTGGAGGATGCATATTCCTTTTTATAATCAGGTTGTGAAATCTCTCTGTGAGGTTACCTGGAAGAAGAAAGACTTTAAATGGGGCCCAGAACAACAAGCTGCTTTTGAGAGTATTAAACAGGAGATTGTGCAGGCAATGGCCCTTGGACCAATTCGAACAGGGCCAGACATCAAAAATGTTCTTTACACCGGAGATGGAGGTGATGGTCCTTCATGGAGCCTCTGGCAGAAAGCTCCAGGAGAGACTCGAGGCCGACCTCTAGGATTTTGGGGTCGAAACTACAAAGGCTCCGAAGCCAACTACACAGCCACTGAGAAAGAGATACTGGCCGCATACAAAGGAGTTAGAGCTGCTTCAGAAGTGATTGGTACTGAAGCACAGCTCCTCCTAGTGCCACGATTACCTGTACTAGGTTTTATGTACACAGGTAGAGAATCTTCCCATCATGCTACCGATGCTACCTGGAGTAAATGGATTGCTTTACTCTCACAGAGAGCTAGGATAGGAATACTCAACTGTCCAGGAATAGAAGCAATAACACATTGGCCAGAAGGCAAACACTTTGGAATGCCACCAGGAAAAGTGGTAAAATGGGCTGAAGAAGCCCCACCATACGACCAACTACCAGAGAATGAGAAAAAAATATGCTCTTTTCACTGATGGATCCTGTCATCAGGTAGGAGGCCATCGAAGGTGGAAAGCTGCTGTATGGAATCCTACACGACTAGTTGCAAAAACAGATGAAGGAGATGGTGAATCAAGTCAATTTGCAGAGGTAAAAGCCATCCAATTGGGTTTGAACATTGCTGAACAAGAAAAGTGGCCGAGACTTTATCTCTATACTGACTCATGGATGGTAGCAAATGCCTTATGGGGTTGGTTAAAGCAGTGAAAACAAACCAACTGGCAACGTAGAGATAAACCTATCTGGGCTGCTGAACTCTGGAAAGACATTGCTGCTAGGTTAGAGAAACTTGATGTAAAAGTGCGTCACGTAGATGCCCACGTACCTTCATATCAAGATACTGAGGAACATTGAAACAACCAACGAGCAGATGAGGCTGCTCAAGTTTTACAAATAGATCTGGACTGGGACCATAAAGGTGAACTGTTTTTGGCCAAATGGGCCCACAGTGCTTCAGGTCATCAAGGCAGGGATGGAACATATCGATGGGCTCGTGACCGAGGGGTGGATTTATCTTTGGACGCTATTGCGCAGGTTATCCACGACTGTGACATATGTGCTGCAATTAAGCAAGCTAAAAGGTTGAAACCTCTGTGGTATGAGGGGAGATTGTCAAAATATAGGTATGGGGAGGCCTGGCAAGTCGACTACATCACACTGCCTCAAACCCGCCAGGGTAAGCGCTATGTGCTTACAATGGTGGAGGCAAGTACAGGATGGCTGGAAACATATCCTGTGCCTCATGCCACAGCCCGGAACACTATTCTGGGCCTAGAGAAACAAGTCTTGTGGAGACATGGTACACCAGAAAGAATTGAGTCAGATAATGGAACTCATTTCAAAAATAGTCTCATAAATAACTGGGCCAAAGAACATGGTATTGAGTGGATATACCATATCCCCTATCATGCACCAGCCTCAGGTAAAATTGAAAGGTACAACGGACTGTTAAAAACTACCTTAAAGGCAATGGGTGGTGGAACTTTCAAAAATTGGGACAAGCACTTGGCAAAAGCTACCTGGTTAGTTAATACCAGGGGTTCCATCAATCGAGCTGGTCCTGCTCAGTCAGATCTTTTACACACAGTAGATGAGGACAAAGTGCCTGTGGTGCATGAAAAGAATCTGCTAGGGAAAACAGTTTGGGTTTATCCTGCCTCGGGCAAAGGCAAACCCATTCGTGGGGTTGCTTTCTCTCAAGGGTCTGGACACACTTGTTGGGTGATGATGAAAGATGGAGAAGTACAATGTGTACCACAAGGGATTCTAACACTAGGTGAGAATTCCTAATTTCTGCTTATCTAGCTTAATCAGTAATGCATAGACTCTTTGGGAGTTGTGAACTTGTATCCCACCTTAGCTACTGTTATGTGAATTGTTGCATAAATTAACAGTGTTCTGTGAGTGTTTTTCAGGATGATTTTGTGGTGATGAAACCAGAACTAGGTTCATCGGCTGGCATCCAGTGACTTCCTTGAAGTTACCATCTGCAATCATGCAACTTCTGGACCATGGACATGAACTGTGAAGATTGGTCCTTGTTTTGAGAATCTGCTACAATAGATAAACATCTACAATCATAGACTGAATTACTTAGTGAATTTTAGCACAGAGAGATAGTAATAATTTGTGTATAGATATGTTTAAGGATAAGAGAGAGTAATGATTGGAGCATGACGCAAATGGTATGGAATAAGGGGTGGAAATAAATCTGTCACGGTTTAACACTGTCCCGGCAATTAAACCGAATAACAGACGCTCTCTATTAATCTATCTCTCCTCCTTGATAAAGAAAGGAGAGAGAATAAGGGAGAGAGACTTATGGGTTGGAAACTAAATTACACAATATTAATGAAACTATAATGATAAATAGGTAAAATTACTAAATATATACAAATATACAAGAAAATGGAATCCACATTCTTCCCCCCTTTATTCCCCCTAGAACTCTCACGTCACCACCGAGGCTGCAGGGCAGCCCTGGGAAAGTCCAGGCTGGACTCCTGGAGTCAGCAGCAGTCAGGAACTGGAGGCAGGAACACACAGATATGGGCTGGCACGGATCAGGACCACAGGCAGACGAACAGACGGAATCCTTCCAGGATGCCGGGTGAAGGAAGGGAAGCAGGAAAATCAGGAAATCTGGAAATCCGGAAATCTGGAAATCCAGAAGTCTGGCTTGGCCCTCGTGATCCCTCAAATTTATACTGAGTATGACGTGTATGGGATGGAATACTCTGTTTGGTCAATTCTGGCATCTATCTTGTCCGTTCCTCCCCAAAGGAGGGCTCAGGTGGGACCTCTTTATCCTCCTGGACGGTAAAATGTTTTCCTCAGAGCTGAGCAGTGTCCTTGGCTCTGCATACCAGTCTCTAGCAGTAACTATAAACATCAAGTGTTATCAATCCTAGAAGCACACACTGTCTGAGAAACTTGCTGTTAATCTCAGCAAGTGCAACTACTTAAAGAGACTTAGCTGAAAGCAAAAAAGTACAAGACAGAAAATCACCTTTATCCTGGCCCAAACCAGGACAAGGTTCAATAGGGGCAAATGTAGGTTACTACACCTAGGGAGGAACAACCCCAGGCACCAGTACAGGTTAGGGGTTGACCTGCTAGAAAGCATTTCTGTGGAAAAAGACCTGTGAGTCCTGGTGGAGAACAGTATGACTGTGAGCCAGCAATGTGCCCTTGTGGCCAAAAAGGCCAATGGCATCCTTGGGTACATCAAGCAAGATTGTGACCTACAGGTCAAGGGAGGTTATCCTCCCCCTCTACTCTGCCCTAGTGAGGCCACAGCTGGAATACTGGGCTCCCTGGTTCAAGGACAGGGAACTGCTATAGAGGGTACAGCAAAGGGCTAAAAATATGATTAGGAGACTTGAGCAACTCTCTTACAAGGAAAGGCTGAGAGACCTGGGTCTGTTTATCTTGGACAAGACTGAGAGGTGATCTTATCAATGCTTATAAATGCCTAAAGGGCGGGTGTCAGGAAGATGGGACCAGACTCTTTTCAGTTGTGTCCAGCGACAGGATGAGGGGTGATGGGCACAAACTGGAACACAGGAGGTTCAACCTAAACATGAGCAAGAACTTTTTTTGGGGGGGTAACAGAGTACTGGAACAGGCTGCTCAGAGAGGTTGTGGAGTCTCGTTCTCTGGAGACATTCAAAACCTGCCTGGATGCCATCCTGTGCAACCTACTCTAGGTTATCCTGATCTAGCAGGGGGGATGGACTATATGATCTCCAGAGGTCCCTTCTAATACCTAACATTCTGTGATTCTGTGTAGTTGCATCAGTACTTTTGTTTTGTAAACCAAGTCTAAAATAATTTCAAGCACATTTGAACTTCGTAATTTTTTAACACAAAGAATGCTTTTGTAAATAGCAAAAAACTCAGGTTCACTGATGATTATTCTGAGCCATTTTAATTAAAACTCATATATTTTTGTGGGTCAGAATGAAATAATTAGTTAGAAGACATTTAAAAAACAAGCTTTTTAAATCACCCTTGTGTGTGCAGACATAAAAACGTTATTTTCTAAGTGGAAGCAGAAAACTGCAGGTTTGTCATTGAATCACAACTGAGTTGAAAACATTATCATAAACTTGCATCTGAATCATATATCAATGGGTTTGTTTGAGATGTGAAACTTACTGGATGTTTCTGAAAGCACCTTCATTTTTCAAGGCAAAGGTGACTATAAATGCAAAATTTTGCAAAGACATTTACCTTTGTCATGGTGTACCCCCAGCCAGCAACTAAGCATCAGACAGCTGCTTACTCACTCCCCTCACAGTGGGATAGGGGAGAGAATTAGTAGGAGATGCACTTCAGTACCAATCACTTCCAAAGCAGCTCTAATGCCTTCATATGCTGCCAATATATCTTTTCCAGCTGGAGTATAGTTGTCCTTATAGTCTTTGTACCCTTGATTCCAGAATCCTAAGGGTCAACCTTGAGTCTCCTCTGATGCTTTCTGCCAGAGGCTCCAGGTAGGGCTAGTGTCCCTGGCTGTGGTGTAAAGCACATTTTTAATGTCTGGTCATGTTCTGACTGGTCCAAGGGCTACTGCATGCACAATCTCTCATTTAATATCTTCAAAGGCTGTTTGTTTTCAAGGCCCCATTTAAAATCATTCTTTTGGGTCACTTGATAGAGAGGTTTTACAATCTGACTGTAACGGGGAATATGCATTCTCCAGAAACCCACAATGCCTAAAAGGGACTGAGTTTCCTTTTAGTTAGCTGGTGAGAACATAGCAGTTATTTTGTTAATTACATCCATTGAGATCTGGTGACACCCAGCTTGCCACTTAATTCCCAGGAACTGTATCTCTTGTGCAAGTCCCTCGACCTTGCCTCTTTTTATAGCAAACCCAGCTTTCAAAAGAATTTGGTTTATTTTCTACCCCATCTCAAAGACTTCTTACACTGTGTTGCCTCACACAATGATGTTGTCAGTGCATTGTATATTCTACGGATCTCCATCCTTTTCCAGTGGAGTCTGAATCAGTCTGTGGCAGATAATAGGGATGTGTTTCCACCCCTGGACACCCCTCCAGATGATAGAAAACTGTGGCCTACATTCTAGTGCTAAAGGAATAGAGAAAAACACATTAACAGTGTCAGTTGTGGCATACCACCTGGCTGCCTTTGACTTCATTTTGTACTGAAGTTCTAGCATGTCCATCATGGCAGCACTCAGCAGTTACATAACCTCATTCAGGCCATGATAGTCTACTGTTTATCTCCATTCTCCATTAGGCTTTTGTACTGGCCTTATAGGACTGCTAAATCATAGAATGCCAGGCTAAAAGGAACCTCAAGGATTGTCTGGTTCAACCTTTCTAGGTAGGAACATGATTTAGATTAGATGTCCTAGCACTATGTCAAGATGTGTCTTCCAGTATTGGGGGAATACACGACTTCCTGGGGAGATTATTATAATGTCCGACTGCTCTCATAGTGAAAAATTTTCTTCTGGTGTCCAGTCAGGCTTTCCCTAGGAGTAACTTGTGCCCATTACCCCTCGTCTTTTCCATGTGACTCCTTGAAAAAAGGGAGTCTCCATCTTCTTGGTAGCCACCCTTTAAGTATTGAAATATGGTGATGAGGTCTCCTCTAAGCCTTCTTTTCTCAAGGCTGAACAAACCCTGTTTTCTCAGCCTTTCTTAGTGTGGCAAGATTCCTTTTTTGTGGCCCTTCTCTGGACTCTGGATTCTCTCAAGCCTGTCTGCATCTTTTTTGTGTAGTGGGGACCAGAACTTAACACAGTATTCTGATTGTGGCCTAACAAGCACTGTGTAGAGCGGAAAAAGAGTGAGCAAGTCCTGCTTGAGAAGACTTCTTGAAGTCTGGCTTGAGAAGCCACTTCTTGGCTCTTCTGTTGACAGATCAGCTTATGGATGGGGATCAGGGAGTCTTGATTGGTGTGATATTGTCATCAATGCACTGTTGAAGTAGCAATTGTGTGGCGACGAGGGAAGAATGGAGACGCTTAATATAAGAATCCACCAAGCTCAAGTTTATTGTGATCCAACATCAGGTTAATATACTCTTGTTAATTAGCTCATATATATTGCAAAAGCTGAGCTCCTGATTGGTGCTCTAATTAAAAGTTAGCTACTGATAAAGCTGTATCAACATCCTGCTTTGCTAACTGCAATGGCATGTATCAGGACACCGTGACCGTGAGAACTGCTGAGATCCTTCTACCTTTATCATGCAGCTGCAGCTCAGGGTGTTGGCACCCTGAGCCTTGCTAACTTGTTTGTAACTTTGCTCATGTCCATATGTCCCTGTTCTGCCAACCATTCTTCCACACAATTGGAACTTGCTGTTCTTTAACTTTCAGCAATGCCACAACAGAAGGGTCGTCTGAAATACCTGGCAAAGTAGGCAGCTGTTCGGTGTCTTCAGTTTCTACCAATACCCTTTTGGGTCCTTAAAATGCCCTCTCTTGAAGCAGTCGATGCCAAGGATGCACAGAGCATTTGGGCCAGTCACTATAGGGTACGTTTTCCACTTTTTCCCAGTGAGGCTCACTTAAGCATCCAATATAGTCAGTTCTTGAGATCCCCATCGCTCCAGAAATAGTGATGGATTCTGCCCCTTTGGGCGGTCGGCTGAGGGGGAGCGGGGGAAGGGGGGGGGGGGGGGGCGGCCGCACAACCGCACGGGACCCGCGGCTCCTGGCACCAGCAGCAACGGCAGGGTGCGGCGAAGTTCTTTTACAATAGAGAAATTCAGCGCGGTCCATTGAGGTCGCCCCTTCCCACCATATATTACAGGTGCAACTATCACGGATCCTCTGTCCATCCTTTCTGAATCCATCCTTTCTGCCAGGCAGAAAGGGACCTGGGAGTCTGGATTGACAGGAAGCTGAACATGAGCCAGCAGTGTGCCCAGGTGGCCAAGAAAGACAATGGCATCCTGGCATGTATCAGAAACAGTGTCGCCAGCAGGTCCAAGGAAGTGATTCTGCCCCTGTACTCAGCACTGGTGAGGCCACACCTCGAGTCCTGTGTCCAGTTTTGGGCCCCCCAGTTCAGGAAGGATATTGCGGTCCTGGAGCAGGTCCAAAGGAGGGCAACCAGGCTGGTGAAGGGACTCGAGCACAGATCCTATGAGGAGAGGCTGAGGGAGCTGGGGCTGTTCAGCCTGAAGAAGAGGAGGCTCAGGGGAGACCTCATTGCTGTCTACAACTACCTGAAAGGAGGATGGAGCCAGGTGGGGGTTGGTCTCTTTTCCCAGGCAACTCTCAAAAAGACAAGAGGGCATGGTCTTAAATTGTGCCGGGGGAAGTTCAGATTGGATATTAGAAAGAATTTTTTCACGGAAAGGGTGATCAGACATTGGAACGGGCTGCCTGGGGAGGTGGTGGACTCTTCATCCCTGGAGACATTTAAAAAGCGACTCGATATGGCACTCAGTGCCATAGTCTAGTGACTGTGGCGGTAGTTGATCAAGGGTTGGACTCGATGATCTCTGAGGTTCCTTCCAACCCAGCCTATTCTATGATTCTATGATTCTTTCCTATGGGGCTTTGGCTTTGGAGGGATTTCAATTAAACAGGCAATGTCCATATCCCCTGCTTTCTGTGCTTCGACCTTAATCGCCACCCATACACTTCGTGGGTCATCATAATCATCAGGATATAAATTAGGTTCCGATTCAGGATCAACAGGACCTGGGTCAAAGGGGTCTGGATCCAAATCCGCATTCACCATAGCGGCAGTGGTTGGCAGCGGGGGGGCAGAAGGGGGGGCAGATGAAGTAGTAGACTCTTTTCCTTTTAAAGTTTCAAAAAGTGTTCGCCAAGGTGCTAAGAGTTTGGCGGTTTCATTATTGCCCCGTGTAGTGGCATCCCATAATTTAACTCCGACCTCGTCCCAAAATGTAGGGTCATAAATAGAGACCGAATTGATGTCGGGAAAATGCTCACGGGCCCATTTTAAAACTAGTTTTAGATCATGGCCCGATATAACTTTTTTATCCTTATTAAGTAAAGTCTTTAAAGTATCATAAACGTCTCGTTCTTCTTTTGAAATGTTTGAACCCATAACAAAAAGAAGGAAGTTTCTCCAAGCTCACCTGCCAATCGCGAGGAGGTGATGAAGGTGCGCACCAAATAACCGGCTTCTTCTCAGCCTTTCTTCTTCAAAATCAAAGTTCTTGGAGACCTGCGACCGGAAAATCTTCAACCCGAATCACGTCGGGGTCACCATTTGTCGCAGTGCGAGATGGAGACCTGTTTGATGCAAGCAAATGTCCAACTTTATTGAATCAGAAGGCGATATTTATACACTAATCTAAGAGCTAATGCCACGTATACATATTGCTGATTGGTGATTTCTACATCTCGTTACACACGTTTTAACTTGATTGGCTACAAAACCTTTTAGCAACAGTTAACTAACAAAGCTTATCTTTCACAGTGCACTGTGCACCAGTGTCCACCAAGGGTTTATACTTTTTTGGTTCTAACATTCCAGGCCATCAAATCCACACAGTCCAATAAACTCGGTTGTCCCCTCTCCTCCACCTGGCTGGAGGCAGGACACCTCTAATTTTGAGCATGGTACCCACTATCAACAAAAGGGTTCATACAGAAACTCACATACTCATGCCTGTAGGACAGTGATAGATTTTTTTTAATCTCACCTCTTTGTGTCCTCTTGTCACGGTTTAACACTGGCTTGGCAATTAAACCAAGTAACAGATGCTCTCTATTAATCTCTCCTCCCTGATAAAGAAAGGAGAGAGAATAAGGGAGAGAGACTTATGGGTTGGAAACTAAACTACACAACTTTAATGAAACAGTAATGATAAATAGGAAAAATTACTAAATATATACAAATATACAGGAAAATTGATGCCATGTTCCTTCCCCCTTTTTCCCCCAATAACTCTCACGTCACCACCAAGGCTGCAGGGCAGCCCTGGGAAAGTCCAGGCTGGACTACTGGAGTCGGCAGCAGTCGGGAGCTGGAGACAGGAACACACAGATATGGGCTGGCACAGATCAGGACCACAGGCAGATGAACAGACGGAATCCTCTCAGGATGCCGAAGGAAACAGGGAACGGGCGAAGAAAGGGAAGCAGGAAAGGCAGGAAGGGCAGGAAACGCAGGAAGCAGGAAGCTGTGTTGACCCTTGTTATCCCTTAAATTTATATTGAGTATGACGTGTATGGGATGGAATACTCTGTTTGGTCAATTCTGGCATCTATCTTGTCTGTTCCTCCCCAAAGGAGGGCTGCTCTCCATAATAATGCAGGAGATACCATAGGACGCTTTGTAGTGGGTTCCATTTCTCTTGAGCTGATCTCATATGAGGGTATCTCTTCCTAATGGCTGCAATAGGTCCCTCTCTAGGGGAAGAGTGAGGTCTATTCTCCATACTATTTAGTCTTTCAGTCAAACTTTCCATGGCCGAGACACAGGCCTGTAGGGGATGAGAGATACTGTCTTCATACTGTCAGGCTTTATTAGCCACTTCATGCTCAGAAGGACCTGTTCCCTGATCTACTCGAGAAGGTCCCTTTCCATTATCTGCTCAAGAAGGACCCTGTCTCTCTGTCAGGAGAATCCTCTTCCTGACCTTTATCCTCTTTTAGGGATTTCATGTTGGGATAAGGGGAGCAAACTGACTTCTTTTTTAGGGCTTGCTGACTGGTCACAGGGTCAACTCCCACCAGTACAGACTGAGTGGAAGTATCTGTGGCAATAGCAGCAGTGCTCACTTTCTGAGCTGCACCAGCAGTGCTTACTTTCTGAGTTGGAGTAGTAGCAGTGCCTGCCACACTGGGGTTGCAGCTGCTGTAGCAGTAGTGGAAGTGCATGTTGCAGGGGTTGCAGTAGCAGCAGTGCTCACTTTATGAGTTGAGGTGGTTGCATTATATCTCCACCAATGATTTACCAATTTAACTAGATACTCTGCCTGAAAAACATAAATAAAATTCAGTAATAAATACAGAAAAGTAATTTATAAAAGAATGCTATTTTGATAAGAATCTGGTGGAATCAGCTGGACAGAGAAAGGAGAAGTATAATTTCCCAAGGTAAAACCGAAAATGGAATCAATAACACTGTTCGCTAGGTGGTGCCCGAGGCCCATTCCATGTACCACTCCTACAAATATCAAGAGCACTAGGAAACAGCATATCTCAACGATGACTCTCACCCAATGCTGACTGTCGATATACCACAAAACAAGGAAAACGGCAACTAGACAACAACATGCCATAAACCCTACATGCCAACTGTGTCCTGGGCAGCATCAAAAGAAGATTAGCCAGCCAGTCGAGAAAGGTGATTCTCCCCCTCTACTCTGCTCTTGTGACACCCCACCTGGAGTTCTGTATCCAGTTCTGGAGTCCCCAACATAAGGACATAGAGCTCCTTGAGTGTGTCCAGAGGAGAGCCTCTAAAATGACCATAGGGCTGGAGCACCTCCTCTATGAAGCCAGGCTGAGGAAGTTGGGGTTGTTCAGCCTGGAAAAGAGGAGGCTCCCAGGTGACCTCATAGTGACTTTCCAATATCTGAAGGTCTGGTCTACAAGAAAGCTGGGGTAAGGCTTTTTGCACAGGTGTATAGTGAGAGGACAAGAGGCAATGATTTAAAACTTGAAGAGGGGAGACTTAGGTTAGACTTTACCAAGAAATTCTTTCCTGTGAGTGTGGTGAGACGCTGGAACAGGTTGCCCAAGGAAGGTATGGCTGCCCACAAGTTTTCAAGGCCAGGTTGGATGGGGCCTTGAGCAACCTGGTCTAGTGGAAGGTGTTCCTGCCCATGTAGAACTAGTTCCATGTAGGTGGAACTAGATGTTTTTTAAGGTCCCTTCCAACCCTAGTGTATAGCAGACAGTGCTTTAAGCTTTGGAAACTTTGGCCTAAATGAGCTAGTGCTTTACCCTTGAAGCAAAAGAAGTTAACAACTTTAAGTAAGAAGAATGTAGATAACAGACATAACAAGACCTTGGCAAAGAATAGAGTAGCACATATTTTGCTGATTAGGAAGATTACATTAACCAATTAGAGGAGGCTCTGCTTTGGGTGGACATCTTGCTACAACCGATAGGCTTTGGATTTCCAGCACGTGAACAGTTCATAATAACCAATTATAAAAAGTGTATGTACCCGTGAACAGATAATAAGAGTACCAAAGTAAGTAGAATTCATGAATAAAACACTTATGTTCAAGACCCCAGGGGGTCAGTCATTCTGCGACACAGCACTAGTGTCATATTTTAGTATGAGGAACTAAATAAGGTGAGAAGGGCAGAACACAGAGGGGTCTATTCCCTCCCATTTCCTGCCCATACTCTAGAAAGGTCAGGCAGGCCAGCAGCTCCCTCTCTTTCGCTTGCTCCTTGCTTCGCTGCTGTTTCCGTGTGCTGCTTTACTATCTGCTTGCCATGTGCTCTTCAGAGTCCACATCAATCAGGTGCTGGGAAGAGCTGTGGATTTGGATCGAGTCAGCCCTGCTGCAAGGCACCTATCACTCACACACTCAGGCACCTATTCCTGCCAGCATCAAGAATGGGTTGTAAATATATTTGTAAATATTTGTATACATTTTTATACATTTGTATTTTTTCTCTTTATCCCCTATATTACTACCTTTCTCCTGTTCTAGTAAATCTGTTTGTGAAATATGTTCATCTAATTCATGTCAATCTCTTACATACCATTGTATAAACACAAGCCTAAGATGTATATAGTTTCTTTTTTTTGGGAAGGCCACGTGACAATCATTACCCGTTTGAACCAATTCGGCTGCTCTGCTGCTGGCCACATTATGCTGTGTAAGAGAAGCCTATAAAGCTCATGTGTAAAGTTTGGGGTCGTCCTGGGGGTGAGCCAAGACGAAGAGGTGAAGAGGGCATGCGCTGAAGAAGATATGCCTGTTCCTGGAATTCATTTGCAAAGACCAACCTTTTCTATGAATATGCATTAGTACGTCACATGGTGGGGAAAAAAGAGGGAGGAGACTTTGGGAGAAAAATGCATAAAAGGGAGGAATGGAATCTGCCATGCGTGCATCTTGGTGGGCAGAGACTCCTGGCGCACCCAGCGCTGTTTGCTTGCTTTTATTTGCTTAATAAATTACAAATTTTGATTGCAATCCCGTTTGGGTTTCATTCATCTCAAGTTTCCAATTTATTAAATTTTCCAACTTTAAGTCTCTTATCTTTATTCCACTTTTAGAATCATAAATTTTTCAGGGTTGGAAAGGACCTTTAAGACCATCTAGTTCCAACCTCCTGCCATGGGTAGGGATACCTCCCACTAGATCAGGTTGCTCAGAACCCTGTCCAGCCTGGCCTTGAACACTTCCAGGGATGGGGCTTCCACCACCTCTCTGGGCAACCGGTTCCAGTGTCTCACCACCCTCATGGTGAAGAACTTCTTCCTAATGTTAAAAATGACCGAAACTCAATATTCTGTTAATGGTTTAATTAATTAATAAACTTGAAATTGCAGTGAGCAAAACAGCGTTGGGTGCATGGGGAGTATCTGCTCCACTCGCACACCTCTAAAACTCTAGAATTACCTTATATTGATTACAATTCTATGAATATTAAAAAGGGGTGGGTTCTACATACATATTCATAGGGATTACACCATGTTATTAAAATATTCATGATAGACGGAGTCTGGGCGGAGTCTAGGCAGAGTCCAGGCAGAGTCCTCTCTTGGGGAGATATTGAGGGGTCGTCAGGGGGTCTTTGGATGAAGTAAGAAGTCTTCCTCAAACTTGAACTCTTTACCTTTCTTGTTTTCGCTGACTTCATTATCTTGTTACAGAGCAAAATTAGACCCTAGCCATAATTTTTCCCTTATCTGCTGGTTGTGGCATTTTTATGTTGTCTTTGTGCAGATGTTAGCATTCTTTTGGTGCCTAGTTAGCCTTGGCAGTGCCTTGTTTCAAGAACAAGACCCACGCTTCAATTATTGCCGAGACAGAAGTTAGTCTCGTTAAGGCCTTGTGTTGCTTACACTGTTTTTGTGGAAAATTATAGGTCTCAATTGCTTTGTCTAGCCCCATATTCACTTTCTTCTTAGTTTAATTCTGAATTTACTGGTTAGGAATACAAATTCATTAACATATATTACAATCATATATGACACTAACTTCCAATCTAAATCTACCCTCCTCTATTTTGAATCCATTCCCCCTAATCCTATCACTACCTGACATCCTAAAAAGTCCCTCACCAGCTTTTTTGTAGGCCTCCTTCAGATACTGGAAGGCTACAATAAGGTCTTCTTTGAGCCTTCTCCTCTTCAGACTGAAGAACCCCAACTCTCTCAGTCTGTCTTCATGGGAGAGGCGCTCCAGCCCTCTGATCATCCTTGTATCCCTTCTCTGGACACGTTCTAGCACATCCATGTCTTTCTTGTAATAGGGGCTCCAGAACTGGACACAGCATTCCAGGTCGAATCTCACAAGAGCAGAGTAGAGAGGGAGAATCACTTCCCTTCACCTGCTGGCTACACTTTTCATGATGCAGCCAAGGATCCCATTGTCTTTCTGAACTTCAAATGTACACTGATGGCTCATGTTGAACTTCTCATCCACCAGCACCCCCAAGTTCTTTTCCTCAGGGCTGCTCTCAAGCCAGTCACTTCTCAGCCTATATTGGTGCTTGGGATTGCCTCGACTCAGATGCAAGACCTTGCACTTGGTCTTGTTGAACTTCATGAGATTGGCATGGACCCACCTCTCCAGCCTTACAAGGTCCCTCTGGATGGCATCCCTTCCCTCCAGCATGTCAGTTGCACCACACAGCTTGGTGTCATAGACCAAACTTTACCTTCCCTTTGGGAAGGTGGAAGGGGGGATGAAACTGAAAATAATTCTATCCTCTGGTTTTTGGTCATTCCAAACTGTTAAGCTGTGCCAGAATAGTTGGCACCTGAACATGGACATGAATTTAAATTTTTCTTTTCCTTTTAATTGAAAATATTGGAAAGTTGAAAATTTAATTATTATTTTTTTCAAAATGGCATTGTTGAAAGACTGCCTTTTTTGATTTACTCATCTATGCATGCTTTTACGTAGTACCACATCTCACAGCCATGTTACTTTCCTGTGTTGCTAAAAAAGTGATTTCTCTGGTAATGAGTTTGGTTGGGAATTTGACTGGGGAGTTTGGGGGCTTTTTGATGAATACGTTCACTATGCAAAATGATTCTGCTCCTTTCTGTGGTGAGTTTGACTCGCCAGAGTTTGGAGACCTCAGTGATGCTTGGTATTGCTTGTTTTGTTTATCACTATGCCGGAATGTGTTCCAAGGGTGGCTTGAGTGGCGCAGCCAGCTAAGCACGTAACGACACAACCCGAGCAATGCTGGAGGCCGTGGGTTTGAGACTCCTCAAAGCCTCACCCTGACAGCGATGAGCTCTAGTGGAGCAATAAAGGTAGTGCACTGCTGAAAGCAGCAGTTAAGCCTTACCTTTTATTGGCCCTCTGGTTCTGCTCATGCGCAGTGGGGGCCTGCCCTAACCAGGCACAGATGGGCTTAACACAAGCTCACGCCCACTACCTGGCAATTAGTGGCACCTGGTTGCCTCATTTCACTACAATCCAGTATTTTGCAGTGCAGCTTTGAGCATCTTTTAAACACTTCTCTTCAATAAGAGATCAAATTATAATCAATGTGCCCATCAAAGTAGGTTGTTTTTTTTTTTTTTAATATCTGGAGTTTGCATAAAAGCAAATCAGTGACACTACCTAACTGAAGTTAAATTATTTTTTTATATGTAAATGTCTTCATCTTTTTATATGGCTTAACACATTAAAAAAATTTCTATTTCATGGATAGCTAAAATCTCCTTTCAAAGAAAAGAAAATATCACTAGCTTTCATGAGTAGCAGGTAACCCTCAAGTTATTGCCTACCAAGATTCAGGCCTGGACATTTGATGCCCAGAACAATGTAAAAATATTATCCACTTCTGCTTCATAACTTTCAGAAGGCATTAGAGAAACTACTTTTTTTTTTTTTTTTTTTTTTAATAATCAAGACCAATAATAACAAATATAACTGATAAACCTTGTCTAATTAAATCTCTAAGCTATCCCCATATCCTTAAATGATTTAACCATTCATTTAACCCAGAATATGCAACAGTTAATTTTTTCATGTCATCTTAATCAATCGCTTTCGGTTGTGAATTGACTCTGAATGATCAGCTAAATTCATGCAAATACACTCCATCCAAGTCTTCACAAACATAACCTAAAAGCTAACAATAAAAAGTCAGTGGCAGCACTACATTGTAAAACTGCATGTCTGACACTATCAACATCTTTTAGCATCTATGTTAAAATACCAAAAGTTAAGTTCATCTGCTTAGCAGTGCAACAGAATAGCACAATCAAGTCAACATATAGACGAGGGATCCCATAATCAACATAGAAACAATCACATGAATTACAACATTAACAAAAGCCTGTTATCAATACAACACAATACGAAAAGCACATTTCACACTGCAGTGGAAGGACTTAAATACCTTTTTAGTATGAGGAAGGTCAGGTGTCCAATGGCGCACGGAGCCAAGGGGGTAGAGGAGGCTTATCCGACAAAAATTCATCGGGGGGCCCCAAAAGCGTCCCCAGACCCCTGCCGGGTCACGGCATGGTGGAGTCCTGGTTTCCTCCATGGTTGCCAAATTGAGGCCCAAAAAGGTCTAATAAAATTGTTTAGAGGCAAAATTCCAAGCCTTCGAACAGCAAAGGCACACACACTCACACTTTTTTTTTTTTTTCTCTGCTTTAGTGTCTGCAGCAGGGCTCATACTCTGAGCAGCAGCAGTGTGTGCGGGGGGACGTGAAGCGGCTGTGGAGGCAGGAGTGGGGGTGCTCTCCGTACCAGGAGCAGCTCTCACTCTCCACAGCAACTTTCAGCCTCCAAAAAGGCATACTCATTCTCATAACTGTGTTTTTTGTCTTGTTTTGTCTTACTTCTCACTAGTATATAAGAAAAATTAACAACAACCACTAGAAGATTAAAAATGAAATGATATTGCTACTAAAATCTGGTAAAGTCACCCTGAAACAAAATGAAGTGGTACAATCTCTCAAACCAAAACTGCAAGTATAATTACCAACCAAGTTTTTTATCTCTGTATGAGACACCAGTGTACCATGCACCACAATACACATCAATATTCAGAACTGTATTACAATTATGATCCTTAAGCAGCTTTATCTTAAGCATCTTTATCTTAAGCAGCTTCCAACAATTGGGCTGCTGTAGCACCTTTTTGGGAGTAGTCCTAATGCACGTTTAGTTTTTTCATTAGCATTGTCAAACGCCGACATATAAAAAATTTTTTTTTTGTTTTTTTTTTGGTTCCTTTTTTTGTTTTGTTTTTGGTTCCCTTTTTTCTGACAAATTGAGATGTGATATTGCCACTGAATATAAGTGATCCACAAATTTTGAATATGGCTCTGCTCCTTCTGTTTAATATTTGTAAAGGAAAGGGGTTGCTTTTGCAGGATCATGAACAGTTTGCAAAGCTTTATACGCCAATTCTTGTGAAAGCTGTAACACTTCAGTTTAAAACCATGCCTGGAAATCTGCACGTACAAAAGGACAAGCACTCAGTAACATTTGTGCTTGCACTCCGTGTAATGCATCGGTGTTCTGTCTAGGAATCACAGCTGCATTTTCACACAGCATTTACCATTTATGATGAAATTGCAATTGTTGATAAGGAGTTAACAGAGTAGCAATGAGCATTTTTGTGTCATATGGCATCAGCAATTGAGCAGTAAAAAGATGCTGCACAGGAGACTGAGTAAATGACTCAAACCGATTTCAAACCGTACTGCACGATGGCAGCTTTGGCTTCTTTTATCATTTTCCAATCTAATGCAACCCATTGACCTCCTCCTCCTCCTGGTCCCACAATCACTGGAAAACCATTGGACTCATGTTGGGAACCATTTCTCCTTCAACTATAGCATTTTGAATAATTCCCTTCCATCTAGTTACTGGATACACACTACCACCCCCCCCACTACCCTCCCCTCCCCATGTTGGAGCTGGAAGAGGTAGAGCAGCGGGTGTTAAAGGGTTAAGGGAAGCAGGAGCAGGAATAGGGAATGGATCAGGGGGTAAAAATGGATTAGTGCCCCATTGTTCGGGATGTTCCCTGGAGCAAAACTAGGTTTTTTTTCAGGGGTATACTCATCTTTGGTCTCCAGTTCTGTCCGTTTCTTCAGCAGTTTCCTTAGTTGCTTGTCTCCGAGTCCCAGTTCTTTCCTTGGTTGTTGCTGCATAGCAGGCACTGGTGGTGTTGACAGGTGAAGCAGAGGATTAATTGATGGCAACTGTGGTCAAGAAGATAAATCAAGCTTCGGAGGTGGAAAGGTGGCAGAGCATTCAGGAGCTGCGGCAGGCAGGCGCGAGCGAGGGAGCCTGCATTCCATGATTCCTCGCCTGTGTTCTCCGGCTTCTCTCCCTCTGGGTCCTCCGACGATTCTGGTGGTGTTTTCGGTCACTTTTGGTTTTGCTTCACGGTCTCATTTTTACTTTTCATCTGACCCCCAGGGTCAAATAGCACAGCTGGCTTAGCTCGAATCAGTACAGTCCCTTCAGGTGCTGGTAAGGGTATTTTAGGTGTCTCAAATAACTGTTTAGAGGTCAAGCCCATATTTTGAACATTCATCAGTACTGGTAGATCAGGCGTTAAGACAAGAAACACTGAGGCTGCTGCTGCCCTCTCACTTTTCATTTCTTTTAAGGTTTCTTTAATCAGTTTCCAAAGTAACGCTAAGCGTTGTGCCTCCTTATCTCCTTCGCTAATTTTATCCCATAGGGCAATACCTATGGCTTCCCAAGTAGGTAACTCAAAAACAGTACCCATCGAGGGGATCAAATCTCTATCCCGTGCCCATTTCAGCAATTCATGTAAGGTTCTGCCTTCGTATGATAAACCTCTCTTAGAGAGAATACATTGGAGGAGCTTAACTACTGCCTCTTCTTCTTTAGAGAGTGTAGACCCCATCTCCTCCCCAGCCGCTCACCTGATCAGGGCAAGATTCTTCAATTCCGAGCTCGTTTATTCCGTAGCCGGGCACTAGCTACATAGACTGCCAGGGCAGCAATCTCCTTTCGGCTGGCTTCTCCGCTCCTCTCTCATTCCAGCTGTCTTCATCGCTCCTGGAAGCAACAGCATGAGAGTCCCTGGTCCGGGCCACCCTTAGTCCCTGGTCCGGGCCGTCTTTAGTCCCTGTTCGGGTGCCATTTGTGGGGAAACAGTCTGCGGAGGCTTAAGGATTGATTCCATGTACACATCAATATGATTGTATGAAATCGTTTATTAACAACTTGCACTCATATAGAGAAGCCTTGTTTACACCATTATATCATGCAGGTGGCTTTGTATTCCAATTACACATTCCATTCTCACGGAAACACTCTTCTCACATAATTATTTTCCTCTTCTGTTGCCAATTAAGTTATCTCTTTCCCATTAGCTCATTTTTAGAAAACCTGCAACTAGGCCTCAATAACCATTAACCCAATGTGGCCTAAGCTAAAGTAAGTCAGGATTGCTCACAACCTGTATATTTCTGAACTGTTTCCCCAACACAAAACCATCAGGTGGAAGAGGCAGCTAAAGTGTTTCAAACAGATTTAGACTGGAAACACAGAGGTGAACTGTTCTTAGCTTGCTGGGCCCATGACACCTCAGGTCATCAAGGGCGAGATGCAACATACCAATGGGTCCATGACCGAGGGGTGGACTTAACTTCGGACTCTGTTACACAGGTTGTTTGTAATTGTGATGTATGTACAGCAGTCAAACAAGCTAAACGGTTAAAACCTTTGTGGTACAGGGGACACTGGTTTAACTTCAAGTATGGAGAGGCCTGGCAGATTGATTACATTACGCTCCCTCAGATTCACCAGGGTAAACACTGTGTGCTCACAGTGGTTGAAGCAAGCACTGGGTGGTTGGAAACATATCCTGTGACTCATACTGCTGCATATAATACTGTTCTGGGGCTTAAAAGTCAAATGTTGTGGTGGCACAGTACCCCGGAGAGGATCAAGTCAAACAATGAGACTCATTTCAAAAACCATCTCATAGACAATTGGGCTAAAGAGCATGGTGTAGAGTGGATATGCATTTGGCAGAAGCCACCTGGGTAGTTACCACTACGGGATCTATCAATCGAGCCAGTCCTGCTCAATCACACTTTCTACATACAGTAGATGGGGATTGCACACCCTGTTGTGTGCAAAAGGAATCTATTGGGAAAACCTGTTTGGATCTATCCTGCTTTGGCCAAAGACAAATCCATCAGTGGGATTGTCTCTGCTCAAGGTCCTGGACACACTTGGGTTATGCAGGAGGATGGGGAAGTCCATTGTGTACCGCAGGGGAACTTAACTCTAGCCAAGAGCATTTAGTTTCACTTTGTATAGTTTCAGTTGTTATATAATAGTAATTAGTTGTATTAAGTGTTATTTTTCCCTCAGATAATGCAGTGGCACCCAAGAGTCTCAGAAAGAGTTTGCAGCACGCAAGGGCATGAACCCTGACAGACCCTGTACCATCTGTCTTGCCTTGAGAAACTGCTATGATGAGGATCTGCAGGAGAGATGTCATTGTTTGAGGAACTAAAGAAGGTGAGCTTTCAGACTCTGAGAGAGGCAGAACACAGAGGGGTCAATTCCCTCCCATTTCATGCCCGAACTCTATAAAGGTCAGGCAGACCGGAGCCCCCTCTCTTTTGTCCACTCCTTGCTTTGCTGCTTTTCCTTTGTGCTCCTCTACCTCCAGCTCGCCATGTGCTCTTCAGAGTTCCCATCCATCAGATTCTGGGATGAGCCATGGATCCCACTCCTAAGTTGGCCCTGCTGCAAGGAGCCCTCAAGAACCTATCCCTGCAGCATCGAGATCAGGTTATATATATATTTGTATATATTTATATTTTTGTCATTTATCCTATATGTTACTGCCTTTTCACCTCTTCTAGTAAATCTGTTTCCAATTTTTTTAATTTTCCAACTTTAAGTCTCTTGTCCTTATTTCTCTTTTATCTTCCCTTTGGGAGGGTGGTAGGTAGGGTAATGGGTAATAGAGAGCAATTCTGTCCTCTGGTTTTTGGTCCACCCAAACTGCTAAGCCATGACACCTAGCCATTCTATCATTGTACGATATGTAGGGCAACATCGCCATAATAAACTTAAAAAGCATGTTTTAACATTTTGGTCTAGAAATTTTTCAACCACAGCCACATGTTGCTGTTTAAATTTCCACCCCTTCAATACTCTCTAAAGAATAAATATTATACTTTCTCAACTGAACTATCTTGATCTCCTCCCTCTAGCCCCATGCTGGGTGCCACTAAAGCTCTCAGAGTTTAAATCTGGGTAGGCTATTAAATGACTGACAGATGCTCTCTATTAACTCCTATCCCTTCCAAGAAGGGGAAAGGAAAGAAATTAAGGGAGAGAGACTTATGGGTTGGAAAGTAAACAAAAACAGCTTTAATGAAGCAATAATCAGGAAATTTTTATATGTCTATGTAATTAATGAAATAGATACAAATAGATATAAAATCAATATTACACTCCTCCCCGTCTCGATAATGCTCACATCACCACTGAGGCTGCATGGCAGGTCCTGGGAAAATCCTAGACTCCTGTACAGGCAGACAGAAACTGGATTCAGGAACGCATGGATCAAGATCAAAGGCAGAAGAATGAATTGAGTCCTCCCAGGACACCAGACATGGATGAAGAGAGCTTGACTATTGTTATCCTTTAGCTTTATACTGAATATGATGCATATGGGATGGAATACTTTCTTTGCTCATTTTCAGTCACTGTCTGGTCTGTTCCTAAGCACAGGAGGGTCACAGATGTGACCCCTTTTACTCCTTTTTGTTTCTGGTGCACAAGAAGTTTAGTCAAACCAAGCAGTGGCCATGGTTTCTATGGGAATAAGTATAAGCAAGAGCCTTTCTGCATAACACATACCATTACCTTTTCAATAACTATAAACATGGAGCATTATCAGTCCTAGAAGCAGGCACTGTATGAAAAACACACTGTTAATTTCAGAAAGTGTAGTCACTTAGAAGAGACTTAACTGAAAAGTAAAATTACTAAAAAATAAAATTAGTTCTGCCTTAGCCCAAATCAGGAGAGGATAAAAGGGAGAAAACTTGTGGGTTGAGATAAAGACGGTTTCATAGGGAAAGCAAAAGCTGTGTGTGTAAGCAAATCAAAACACAGAATTCATTCTCTGCTTCCCATTGGCAGACAGGTGTTCAGCCATCTCCAGGAAGTAAGGCTCCATCATGCATAACAGTGAGAAGATAACACCATCACTCCCTTCCTTCTTCCCTCAGCTTTCTATGCTGAGCATGATATCATATGTTATAGAATATCCCTTTGGTCATTTGGGGTCAGTGATCCCAGCTGTGTCCCCTCCTACCTTCTTGTGTACCTCCAGCTTCCTCACTGGTAAGGTTGTGTAAGAAGGAGCAGTAAAGGCCCCGATTCTTTGGAAGCACTGCTCAGCAATAACAAAAACACATCTTCATTATCAACACTGTTTTCAGCACAAATCCAAACCATAGCTCCAAACCAGATACTAGAAAGAAAACTAACTCTATCTCAGACAAAACCAACACATCTTCCAGAAGATGCAAAGTTTTATTTTTATTACAGTGGATCCATGATGAGGTGCATAATGTTTGCTGAGCAAATTAGTAACAATGCTCTTTGGTCCATTGTTCCAGGTGAGTGTTACTCCTGTTTACATTTTTCATGTCTTTGCTATAACCCACACCTATTTCACAGCTGGGCACAACGATTTGGTATAACTCTGGCTCTATAACAGAGGAAATGCAGGAAGTGAACAACCTTTAGGATCTAGACTGATGTTGCTTTTCATAGCAATCCACACCAGCATGGTGTCAAGTATATACAGTGATACACGCAGAGCTTTCCTGGCCTTGCATACTTTCCTGGCCTTGCATACTTTGCAACCTCTGACAATAATTGATAAGAAGGAACTTTTTACTATAAAAATTCAGAGGAAAAAGGGGGAAATCAGAAGCGAGAGAAGTGAGAGAAGAGAAGAAGCAAAGAGGAGCGAAGGCAGGCAGAGCAGCAGACCCCCAGCGAGGAACAGAGGCACCGGCGGCGACTTTCTTCGGAGGGTGAAAACACTAATCGTTTTCTTTCTTTTTTTAATAGCCCTTTCCCTGGGTGATTAATTTGTTCAAAAACCTGTTTTCCCTGTTCCTCTCCCATTATTAACTCCTTCCTAAGACTCCTTTCAAACGTGGTGTCATTTTCCTCTGAAATAAACCGTTGTAATTCGTTCAAACCATAAACCTGGTTACTTTTGCAATTTGTAGGACGGATATGCGCAGTGGCTAATATTTCATAGAATCATAGAATCATAGAATCATAGAATCCTAGGGGTTAGAAGGGACCTCGAAAGATCATCTAGTCCAACCCCCCCTGCCAGAGCAGGGCCACCTAGAGTACATCGTGCAGGAACGTGTCCAAGCGGGTTTTGAATGTCTCCAGTGAAGGAGACTCCACGACCCCCCTGGGCAGCCTGTTCCAGGGCTCTGTCACCCTTACAGTAAAAAAATTTTTTCGAATATTCAACTTGAACCTCCTATGCTCCAATTTACACCCATTACCCCTTGTCCTATCACTGGTCATCACTGAGAAAAGCCTAACTCCATCTCCCTGACACTCACTCCTTACATATTTGAAAACACTGATGAGGTCACCCCTCAGTCTCCTTTTCTCCAAACTAAAGAGACCCAGCTCCCTCAGCCTTTCCTCATAAGGGAGATGTTCCACTCCCTTAATCATCTTAGTAGCTCTGCGCTGGACTCTTTCAAGCACTTCCCTGTCCTTCTTGAACTGAGGGCCCCAGAACTGGACACAATACTCCAGGTGCGGTCTCACCAATGCAGAATAGAGGGGGAGGAGAACCTCTCTTGACCTACTAACCACACCCTTTCTAATGCACCCCAGGATGCCATTGGCCTTCTTGGCCACAAGGGCACATTGCTGGCTCATGGTCATCCTCTTGTCTACCAGGACCCCCAGGTCTCTTTCACCTACACTGCTCTCCAGCAGGTCAGCCCCCAACCTATACTGGGACATTGTGTTGTTCTTCCCCAAATGCAAAACTCTACACTTCCCCTTGTTGAACTTCATCATGTTTCTCTCTGCCCAACTCTCCAGCCTGTCTAAGTCTCTCTGAATGGCAGCACGGCCTTCCGGTGTGTCAGCCACTCCTCCCAGCTTAGTGTCATCAGCAAACTTGCTGAGGGTACACTCTATACCCTCATCCAAGTCGTTGATGAAGATATTGAACAACACCAGTCCCAGTACCGACCCCTGAGGGACTCCACTAGTCACACACCTCCAACCAGATTCTACCTTCTACCATGTGCATTTAAGCTAGCCATGAACAAATTTAGGTCATGGTTAGATGAAAGTTTTTAGATTGCTGTTTATCTGTGTTTTATCACATAGATAAAAATGGAGATACTTTCTGGTTTTCACTGTAGTGGGATAACAAACCTGCTATCTGCCAGTCATGTCCTACTGCTTTATATGGCGAAGTTAACAGGAAAAGGTACTATTGCTAATTTACAGCAATAAGGAGAAATAGGTATTGACATGTCTTGCTTGTACTGGCTTTTTTAATAGTGAGTAGCCATCATTTCTAGACATTGTTTTTCCCTGCTGATGGCTAGAAGTAGCTGCATTTTCTTAGGCCTGAAAGGAGTCATTGGTAAATATTTGCCCAGTTGAGTTTTTGGTGGATTTTCTGCCTCCAGTTTTTGCAGCGTATGTGTTGATTCCAATGGGCTATGCTGAAGGAGAGCAGGAAGCATGCTCTGTGTTTTCATTATACCCCTGGGCAGAGCATCTGTTTTGGTTTAAAGGGCATATTGTTCCAGTTTCCAGGGCAGACATTTGTTTGATATTTCAGGAGTGGAGATTGGTGAGGGTGCTTGTGTGTGGTTTGTTCATTCATCAGGAGCTCTGACACAGGCATTTAATCACACCACACAGCACTTGCTAGAGTTGGACATTAAGCTCTTTAGAAAATATTTCTGGAACAGACCTCTTCTTTAAAAGGTAGGCACCTATCTAGTTCAGGATGTTGTCACAGATTTTCTTCAATAATTTCCATCTATAAACTCCAGGCTGGATTTGTTTTTCTTGAGTAGCTTTTTAGTTTAAACTGCCTGTTTCACTAAAGGCTAGCATAATGAAGGATTACTGTTGTGGGCTTCTTCTTTAGATAAGTGTAGTTCACTGTATGTGTGAAGCTGGAGGATAAGAGATGTTGAGCCTCCCTCTGTAAAAGCAGTGGAATAATTTGTGCCAGAGCTCAGCAGCAGTGACTAAACTAAATGAAGCTTTAGGCTGCATGAATTGTACTTTAACTTTTGTTTTTATCTATGGAAACGTAATCGGTGGGTAAAGAATTATAAGTACAATTTTAACTACAGGATATTCTGTAACAAAAGATAAAGAAATGTCTCAAGACATTTCTCAAGGGGGAGGGGGAGGAGGCGAGCGAGCGGGAGGGGGAGCCAGACACCTGACCACTGCCCGGTGGGAGAGCCTGCTGTTTTTTCAGAAAACCCTGCTGTTTTGAAACATTAAGTTAAAACTTTGGCCAGAATAAGCGTGGCCAGCTAACGCTCAGGCGGGAGGGTCGGCGGTGGGGAGAATTACAGGAGGGATTTGCTCGGGAAGCTGACGATTGTCCCGCGGCAGGGAGGACCGGCGCGGTGCCATGACAGCGATCAGTCTCTCACGGGAGGCGGAGGGTTGACAGCCAATGAGTTCATTCCTGCCCTGTCTGCAGTACATTTGGCATCAGAGGGAGGAGGAGGAGCGTGGGCAGGGGGGTGAGCGGCGAGGGAGGCGGGGGAAGCCTTATTCTCGTAGGTGACTTCAACTTGCCAGACATCTGCTGGGAACTCCACACCGCAGAGACGAGGCAGTCTAGGAGATTCCTAGAGTGTATTGAAGACAATTTCCTGCTCCAACTAGTAAATGAGCCCACCAGGGACGGAGCCCCACTTGACCTTCTTTTCACAAACAGAGAGGGGCTGGTGGGAGATGTGGTGGTTGATGGACGACTGGGACTTAGTGACCATGAAATACTAGAGTTTTCAATACTCAGGGATACAAGGAGGGTTGTCAGTAAAACCTCTGTGTTGGACTTCCGGAGAGCAGATTTTGGACTATTCAAAAGACTAGTTCAGAGTATACCCTGGGAAACAGCCCTTGAAAACAGAGGGGTCCAGGAGGGATGGACATACTTCAAAGAGCATATTCTGAAAGCACAGGAACAGGCTGTCCCAGAGTCCCGGAAGGCGAGCCGGCGGGGAAGGCAACCAGTCTGGCTGAACTGGGAGACTCTGAAAGAAATTAGGATTAAGAAGAGGGCCTATCAATTATGGAAAAAAGGGCTAACTTCTCAAGAGGAATTTAGGAATATAGTCAATCATGTAGAAAGAAAATCAGAGAGACAAAAGCACAACATGAACTGAATCTTGCTACTTCTGTGAAGGACAATAAGAAATGCTTCTACAGATATATCAATAGCAAAAGAAGAGGCAAGGAAAACATTCATTCTGTACTGGACATGGGTGGGAATATAGTTATCAAAGATGAGGAAAAGGCTGAGGTATTTAACACCTTCTTTACCTCAGTTTTCAACAGAAAGACAGGTTATCCTGTTGACAGCAGGCTTCTGGAGCCTATAGAAGGTGATAAAAATCTAAACAGCCCCCCTGTAATATTGAAGGACACAGTCAGGGACCTCTTGAGCTGCTTGGACCCCCACAAGTCTATGGGACCGGATGGGATCCACCCAAGAGTGATGAGGGAGCTGGCAGAAGAGCTCGCCAAGCCTCTCTCTATCATCTACCAACAGTCCTGGCTCACGGGGGACATCCCAGACGATTGGAAGTTGGCGAATGTCACGCCAATCCACAAAAAGGGCCGGAAGGAGGACCCGGGAAACTACAGGCCCGTCAGCCTGACCTCAGTGCCTGGCAGGGTTATGGAGCAGATCATCCTCAGTGCAATCACACAGCACCTGCAGGATGGGCAAGGGATCAGACCCAGCCAGCACGGGTTTAGGAAGGGCAGGTCCTGCCTGACCAACCTGATCTCCTTTTATGATCAGGTGACCCGTCTGGTGGATGAGGGGAAGGCGGTGGATGTGGTTTACCTGGATTTCAGCAAAGCCTTTGACACCGTCCCCCATAGCATTCTCCTGAAAAAGCTGTCAGCCCGTGGCTTGGACAGGAGCACCCTGTGCTGGGTTAGGAACTGGCTGGAGGGCCGGGCCCAGAGAGTGGTGGTGAACGGGGCTGAATCCAGTTGGCGGCCGGTCACTAGTGGTGTCCCCCAGGGATCAGTATTGGGCCCAGTTCTGTTTAATATCTTTATCGACGACTTAGACGAAGGGATTGAGTCCATCATCAGCAAATTCGCAGATGACACCAAGCTGGGAGGAAGTGTGGACCAACTCGAAGGCAGGAGGGCTCTGCAGAGGGACCTGGACAGACTAGAGAGCTGGGCCAATTCCAACGGGATGAGGTTCAACAAGGCCAAGTGCCGGGTCCTGCACTTTGGCCACAACAACCCCATGCAGCGCTACAGGCTGGGGACAGAGTGGCTGGAGAGCAGCCAGGCAGAAAGGGACCTGGGAGTCTGCATCGACAAGAAACTGAACATGAGCCAGCAGTGTGCCCAGGTGGCCAAGAAGGCCAATGGCATCCTGGCCTGTATCAAAAACAGCGTCACCAGCAGGTCCAGGGAGGTGATTCTTCCCCTGTACTCAGCGCTGGTTAGGCCACACCTCGAGTACTGTGTTCAGTTCTGGGCCCCTCAGTTTAAGAAGGATGTAGAGGTCCTGGAACAGGTCAAAAGGAGGGCAACCAGGCTGGTGAAGGGACTCGAGCACAGGCCCTATGAGGAGAGGCTGAGAGAGCTGGGGCTGTTCAGCCTGAAGAAGAGGAGGCTCAGGGGAGACCTCATTGCTGCCTACAACTACCTGAAAGGAGGCTGTAGCGAGGTGGGAACTGGACTCTTTTCACAGACGACCTTCAACAAGACAAGAGGACACAGTCTTAAGTTGTGCCAGGGGAGGTTTAGGTTAGATATTAGAAAGAATTTCTTCACGGAGAGGGTGATTAGGCTATGGAATGGACTGCCCGGAGAGGTGGTAGATTCTCCGTCCCTGGAGACATTTAAAAAAAGACTGGATGTGGCACTCAGTGCCATGGTCTAGCAACTGCTCCGGTGGGTCAAGGGTTGGACTAGATGATCTCTGAGGTCCCTTCCAACCCAGCTAATTCTATGATTCTATGATTGTATGAGGGGAGCAGCTCCATGTTCAGATCCGGACGTGGGGGGGGGAAGCGGCCGCCTTAGCACTACCTGGCGGGAGAGCCTGACCTTTTGCTGACCTCGGCCTGTTTTGGGATTTTTTACCTGTTTTTTTTCACCAGCCCCAGCCTCCACCTTTCCCCTCTTCGCTTGTAGAGTCGCTGGGTGAGCCCAGGCGCGGAGAGGACAGGCAGCGCGGCAGGGCCGGGGCCGGCGGGAGTCACAACGGGCACGGCAGGCACCCATGAGGCGCCCCTCCCTTGTTTTGTTTAATTTTAATTCATTAATAAAAAACAAACGTTTCGTGTTATAAAAAACCCGTGGCCTGCCATCTATTGCTCTCAGCTTCTATTTCTAGATCTAAGCCCTTCCATTGCAGTGTACTAATATAGGCCAGGGAGAGTTGCAGCCGTACTTACAAGAAAGACAGGAGCAGCAGTCATGAAACGACTTCCAGCCCGGCTGCTGGCAGGGCCGGCGGTACCAGACGGCCCTTGCTCCCAAATGGGCTCCCCATGACTTCTTAGAAGCGGTGGCTGTCAGCCCCGGAGGGGCTCATGGTGGACTCCCCTGCCATTGCCACCCTGCCTGGGTGCTGCCAGTGGGCTGGCAGCTTTGTACTGGTTTCCCCTTCTCTCCCTGCAGTAAATATGGGTTCGGGTTATCCTGCAGACCTACACTGGCAATTAAAGCCAATTAAATCTTCACTAAAACCCCTGAGAACAGGTTATATATCTTGGCTTGGGGGAGGGGGAAGATTTTGAATTATTTATGTGCTGTAGTAATCTTGATGAAGGCTACTAATTAAAATAAGTAAAACTTTGGGAAAATCACATGAGAGAACAAAAAGACATAGAATAAGAACGGAGCCTGCAAAACACTAAAAGAATTGGCCCCTCACTACAAGAAGGACATTGAGATGCTAGAACATGTCCAGAGGAGAGCTACCAAGCTGGTGAGGGGCCTAGAGAATAAGTCGTACAAGGAGCAGCTGAGGGAACTGGGCATGTACAGTTTGGAGAAGAGGAGGCTGAGGGGAGGCCTCATTGCCCTCTACAACTACCTGAAAGGAGGTTGTAGGGAGGTGGGTGTTGGACTCTTCTCCCAAGTGAATAATGACAGGATCAGAGGAAATGGTCTTAAAGTTGAGGCAGAGAAGGTTTAGATTAGATATTAGGAAGAATTTCTTCACTGAAAGAATGGTCAGGCACTGGAACAGCCTGCCCAGGGAAGTGGTGGAGTCACCATCCCTGGAGGCATTTAAGAAATGTGTAGATATGGGCAATGCTCTAGTGGGGGAGATTGGGGGATTGTTGCATGGTTTTGTTTTATTGGGTTTTTCTTGTTTGTTTTTTGTGTTTGGTTTTTTTTTTTTTCTTGTTGAGTGTGTGTATGGTTGGACTTGGTGATCTCAGAGGTCCTTTCCAACCACGACTAATCTGTGATTCTGTAATTAGAGAAAACCATGCCTTAGGAGTCAACAACCAGTCCTTGAGAAACAAGCCTACATGATGGAAGAACGGGAGTATTCCATAACTTGTTATGAAAAGAATTAGAAGGAAAATACGAACTACTAATGCCTATAGCCTTGAGTGCTAAGTAGAAACATGTCATAGAAAACACTGACTAATTGGACTTTATTAACATACTATTAGTATACTAAAATACCCTCCCATAGGCCAGAGGGGCCCCTACTAACAAAAAGCCCCCAGGCTTTTGAGCATGCATAGTGAAAATTATAAGCACTGTCACTATAGGTTGCCTTCAGGTTCCTCGGTAGAGAGTGCCTCTGTTGGCAGGCAAATCTGGGCCTTCCATGCCATTTTCCTGTTGAATATGTAACTTCACAGAATTCTCAGAGAGGGTTACTTTTGCATTCAGTTTGCACAACAAATCACATCCTGATAAGGGCAGGGACATTCTGGCACATAGAGAAATTCATGAGTTAATTTCTTATTTCTATTTGTGCACTCCATTGGTTTCAGGAATGGCTTTAAAACTCGCTTTCCAGTTGTCCCAACAATCAGTACTGTAATTTTACTTAAGGGTCCCTTAAAATGAGTAACTACTGAGTGTGTGGCTCTGCTATTAAAAATTTATAGTTTCACACCCCCAGCTTAATCAGAACCAGAGGATCATGCTGAAGGAATATTAATAATTTCCTCTGGTCTCCTTCTGTCAAAATCAGATTCCTCCACCACCATCAAATTCATATCAGTTTCTGGATTTTCCTGTTCCCTATGTTTTTGCTCTGTTTTTGTGCATTAATTTTTCCAGTGCCTCTCCTCCTGGCAAGTTGCACACTGATTTAACATTAACAAGGCTCAATTTTGGCAATTCCCTAAATGTATGATCTTAAATAACTCCCTCTATCCTCACCTCTGCTTTTTTTCTCACCCACATCTCTCAAGATTACTCTCAGTTATAGTGGTAGATAATAAGCTGATTCCTATAACAAGATTAATTGCTGATATCGTTTAAATCTGTCCAGGTCCCTCCTGGAGTCAGGATACCAGTCTGGGTTCTCCCTGGGCATAACCAGATTAATATAATTTTGTGCATATTTCTGACTCCCCTTTTTAAACTTTCTCCTAAACTATTTGCTTTTCCTCAGTAGTGAGGGGGGGTGTCTCTAAAAGTGCCTGCATATTCCCCCCATTGGGGTTATGTGTCATCATGATCATTTTGAGTAGCTTGTATGTCCTCTCTGGATTAGCTTGATAAAACCCCACAGACTATTTCTAATTCAACAGGTCCAACCCTGTAAAAGGGACATGCACATAAACAAGATGTCCCTCCACCCTGACTGCTTATCTTAACAGTGGAATGCTGTCTCCTCCTTTTCCTGGCCTTGCCTCACGTGCCTTGCCTCATGTTGGTAGGGTTTGTGAAGCACTTTTGATACCCAGCACTTTGGACTCTTCCCTTGATAGGGTATAAGATGGATGAATGAGATGTACTTTCTAAATCCTTTTGTAGTTGATGAAGATGTGTAGTGGGTACATAAGAAGGCAGATTTGGGGAACCGTCCCTTGGAGAGGGACTGATAAAGGAAGTTAGTTATATCTGAACAGGTTGGTTTTGCGTAGATGAGGATGATAATGATAAGACAAACGAAATCCATCATAAATGGATGGAAGCTGCGCCAAGGGAGGTTTAGGATAGATGTTAGTGTAGAAAATCCGTGGAGGCTTAAGGACAACACGTAGTCACCAATATGGTTAAAGTGAAGTCGTTTATTAACAATTCACACTCGCTTTATATAGAGCCCTTGTTTATATAACGTTATCGTACAGGTGGCTATATCTTGGCCACAAATCCTGTTCTCACAGAACTTCTGCTGGCTACATCATTATCCTGTTATTCTTCTTTTCTGCTGCCAGCTCCCTTATCTTTTTCCCATAGCTCATCTTTCAGTAACCTTGCAGCTGGGCCTCAAGGCCCTTAGCTCACTCTGGCTGAAGCTAAATAGTCAGGATTGCTCACGTCTGTTTTCTTCCAGACAGTTTCCCAACATATCCCTCTTTTTGTTTTTGAGCAATCCTGACATACTTCATTATGCGAGATAACATGCTAATGATACATTGTCATAAACAACATACTAATAATACAAAAGCAATAATAACATACTAATAATCAAAACCAATAATAACAAATATAATTGATAAACCTTGTCTAATTAAATCTCTAAGCTATCCCCATATCCTTAAGCAATTTAACCATTCATTTAACCCAGTATATGCAACAGTTAATTTTTTCATGTTATCTTAATCGCTTTTGGTTGTGAATTGACTCTGAATGATCAGATAAATTCATGCAATACATGCCATCAAATCCTTCACAAACATAACCTAAAAGCTAACAATAAAAAGTCAGTGGCAGCACAACTGTGTAAAACTGCATGTCTGACACTATCAACATCTTTTAGCATCTGTGTTAAAATACCAGAAGTTCATCTGCTTAGCAATGCAACAGAATAGCACAATCAACAGTCAACATATAGACGAGGCATCCCATAATCAACATATAAACAATCACATGAATTACAACATTAACAAAAGCCTGTTATCAATACAACACAATACGAAAAGCACATTCCGCACTGCAGTGGAAGGACTTAAATACCCTTTTTAGTATGAGGAAAGTCAGATGTCCACTGGCGTGTACAGCCAAGGGAGTAAGGGAGGCTTATCTGACAAAAATAGGTCGGGGGGCCCCAAAAGCGTCCCCAGACCCCTCCCGGATCACGGCACGGTGGAGTCCTGGTTTCCTCCATGGTTGCCAAATTGAGGCCCAGAAAGTCCTAATAAAATTGTTTAGGGACAAAACTCCAAGCCTATAGACAGCAAAAGCACACATACACACACACACTTTTTTTTTTTTTTTTTTTTCTCTGCTGTGGTGTCTGCAGCAGGGCTCATTTTCTGAGCAGCAGCAGTGTGTGCGGGAGGGCGAGAAGCGGCTGCGGGGGCAGGAGTGGGGGTGCTCTCTGTACCAGGAGCAGCTTTCCACAGCAACTTTCAGCCTCCAAAAAGCTTAACTACTGCCTCTTCTTCTTTAGAGAGTATAGACCCCATCTCCTCCCCAGCCGCTCACCTGATCAGGGCAAGATTCTTCAATTCCGAGCTCGTTTATTCCGTAGCCGGGCACTAGCTACATAGACTGCCGGGGCAGCAATCTCCTTTCGACTGGCTTCTCCGCTACCCTCTCATTCCAGCCGTCTTCATCGCTCCTGGAAGCAACAGCATGAGAGTCCCTGGTCCAGGCCATTCTTAGTCCTTAGTCCAGGCCACCCTTAGTCCTTGGTCCGGGCCATCCTTAGTCCCAGTTTGGGTGCCATTTGTGGGAAAAAAGTCTGCGGAGGCTTAAGGATTCCATGTGCACATCAATATGATTGTATGAAATCGTTTATTAACAATTTGCACTCACTTATATAGAGAAGCCTTGTTTACACAATCATATCATGCAGGTGGCTTTGTATTCCAATTACACATTCCATTCTCACGGAACCACTTTTCTCACATAATTATTTTCCTCTTCTGTTGCCAATTAAGTTATCTCTTTCCCATTAGCTTATTTTTAGAAAACCTGCAACTAGGCCTCAATAACCATTAACCCAATGTATCTTACGCTGAAGTAAGTCAGAATTGCTCACAATCTGTATATTTCTGAACTGTTTCCCCAACACAAACATGATCCTATTTTTAAAATATTCATATATATTTACTCCATTCCTCTTGAATCTTATTATGTGACTGTCCTGTGAATAGAGTTTGATCTTTAAGTGGCTTGTGAGACAGAAACACTGGTTGTATGCATATGATAGCAAATAGCTGTGCCATATTTATGACCATGGATGGATTTGTCTTTGCCCAAAGCAGGATAGATCCAAACAGTTTTTCCCAATAGGTTCTTTTCACACACAACTGGGACTTTATCCCCATTCACTATATGTAGGAGGTCTTATTGAGCAGGACTGTAAGTAGTTGCACTTGCTGAAATTAACAGCAAGTTTCTCAGACAGTGTCTGCTTCTAGGACTGATAACACTTGATGTTTATAGTTACTGTTAGAGACTGGTATGCAGAGCCAAGGACACTGCTCAGCTCTGAGGAAAACTTTTACCCTCCAGAAGGAATAAAGAGGTCCCACCTGCAGCCCTCCTTTGGGGAGGAACAGACAAGATAGATGCCAGAATTGACCAGAGTATTCCATCCCATACACGTCATACTCAGTATAAATTTGAGGCATCACAAGGGACAAGACAGATTTCCTGCTTCCAGCTTCCGGCTGGCTTTCCTTCCTGCCTTTCCTGCTTCCCTTCCTTCACCCGGCATCCTGGAAGGATCCCGTCCGTTCGTCTGCCTGTGGTCCTGATCCGTGCCAGCCCATATCTGTGTGTTCCTGCCTCCAGTTCCTGACTGCTGCCGACTCCAGGAGTCCAGCCTGGACTTTCCCAGGGCTGCCCTGCAGCCTCGGTGGTGATGTGAGAGTTATTGGGGGAAAAGGGGGGAGGAATGTGGTTTCCATGTTCCTGTATATTTGTATATATTTAGTAATTTTTCCTATTTATCATTACTGTTTCATTAAAGTTGTGTAGTTTAGTTTCCAACCCATAAGTCTCTCTCCCTTATTCTCTCTCCTTTCTTTATCAGGGAGGAGAGAGAGATTAATAGAGAGCGTCTGTTACTCGGTTTAATTGCCAGGCCAGTGTTAAACCGTGACATCTGTATCCCATTGTTTTCAGTTGCCATCTTAAAGTTTTCGTCTTTATTCCCCTTTTATCTTCCTTTTGGGAGATGGGGGGAATGGAGAGCAATTCTGTCCTTAGCTTTGTGGTCTGCCCAAACTTCTAAGCCGTGATAATATACTGATCCATGGTCAAAGAACCCAAAATTTAGTCGGTGACGCCAGCCCTGGAGCTAGGTAGTAATCTGTGAGAATTTCCAGTTTCTTTCTTCATTTCCTGTGCCTGGCAGGATGGAAGAGAAGATTACTTGGGCTCCTGAGTCCCCAATTAGTCTCCGCAATGCCCTAAAGTAATTTTTGATTCCCCTTAGACTTTTTGTAGTGATTTCCTCACTACCCACCTGAAAGATCAGTAATGGGTAGTAATCAGGTATGCTCTCAGATGGGCTAGTCTGAACTGAATGGGACACCTGCCCCCGTTCCCTGCCCCTGTTGCAACTGATTGACTTATGCTAATGCTGAATTGAATGGGACACCTGGTCTGCTGCAACTGACTGACTTCTACTAATGACAGCTCTCCTGCTGGGGATGTTTCCCCTCTCCTTGGGGGAACAAAGAAGCCACACTGGAATGGTGTGAATTTGGAGGCATATAAGCAAGGCTGACGTCCCCCTTTTGTCATTGCTGTCCTGCAACGACCCACCACCATCTTGATTGGGCACACCCAGAATCGGAACACCATCTGAACAAGAAACTTGCCAGACAGCTGGACCCCTGGTGGTGACTTTCTGTAACTCCCTCTCATTCTTTCTTTCCTACTTTATTATTCTTTTCTCTCCTGTCTCTTTCTTACTCTTTCTTTCTCTCTTTTTCTTGTATCTTCTCCTTCCCTCTCTCTCTCTTTTGCCTGGCAACATATTTGCCATATCTTCGTGGGGTTCTATAATTTTGGTTGTGTTAATTGTCAAATAAAATTTTATGCTTATACTTGACCCTTGGTGGTTGGACTTTGTTCTTGCAGATCCAAAAAATAAAAATAAAAAAAAAAAATTTAATGCTATTTTGAATCGTAACATTTTGGCATCATGGACAGAATCCTGCGGACAAAGGGGTGCAGCTGCTGAGCAACTTGCAGTAGTGGAGTGAAAGCTTGACCCAGCTGCACCTAGGCTCCTCGCATGAGTGAAGTTTAGAAAGGAAGGGGGTTTTGCCTGATCTTCCGCAATCCATTCACCAGCCTCAACGTTCTAGTCTGTGTAAGGGATAAAACCACTGTGGGTCTGTTTCCTTGGTGTGTGTGGAAGCTCTCCTGAGTAAACACCTGTAACGGGGTTCTAATAGTCATGCAGAACTGTAAAAAGGGCAGAGGTTGTGGCCCTTACACAATGAACACACATAACAGTCCACCGGAATGGTTTCATAGTCTGTAAGTGGACAGTATGGATAGCTTCCCTTCATTAGAGGAATTTTTGGAGAAGTTTAAGTCCAAACCATCCCCTCAGGGAAAACAATGGGCCCACCAAAATTGGTCAAACCTCCCTGCACTAGTAGAACTCATGACATTATTACAATCACAAGCAAAATTAAAAATTGGCAAAAGGAAACCAATCATTCGTGTGGTTTTTTAAATCATGCCATTGACAATATGCCTCCTATGGTTCAGCATTTTTCATCCACAGCTGAGAATTGGAGTGATCAACATCCTCAGGTTTTGATCAGAGATCTCATGTCTGGACAATGGTCCAGTTCATATCCTTTAATAACGTGGGGTCGAGGGTATGCTTGTGTTTCTACAGGTACAGGACCACGATGGGTGCCAGTAAAAGTAGTGAAACCATATTTAGAAGCATCATTGCCTGCTGCAGCATGCTCACCATGACAACAACAGTCTGGATACCAGAACAACTAAAAGAAAATGTGTGGATGACGTTGGCCAATGCTATGGGACAAGATACCATCTGACTGTCAACAGCCTCACTGGATAACCCATTTACTACATGTCTACTCGGTGTCCCTATCGACTAAGTGAACTGGGAACAGTTTACAGAAGTCACCTCAGACAAAGCGGCTGTTGCAAGTGAGAAGCAGTATGGTGGGAACTGAACAGTAGGCATGTGGGACTCAATGGGTTTCTGGTTTACCGTATGTAGCATTACCCTCACAAGAGCTAGAGCTTCTGGACTCTGTAAAAATGGACTGGTGTGTGTTTCTTAGGTATACAGGGAAAAATCAATTATTTAGTTGGACACTAAGTGCTACTATTTTGTAGCTTACCAAAATCATAGTCTTGGGTGTAATTACACTGCAGAGAACATATCACATGCTAACAATGTGCCTTTAGTGTTACCTCCTGGATTGTTTTTTGGTATGTGGAGATTGTGCATGGTCAAGCACACTAGCATATATTAAGGGAGGGTCATGGTTGGTTAACTCTAATGCCCAATTTAACCATGGTTGCCTTACAGCACAAGAAACATTATCAGCAACACAGAACAGCACACGCTTTTACCTTACAGCACAAGCTTATTATCGGTAATGTAGAGTTAGCTAAGATTTGCTTTTCAGAATTATTGGTATTTGTATGTATCTTGTTATATGTACTTTGTTTTGTGCACTGTGTATTGAATTTGGTTTAACAGTCCTTGGCGACTGTCCTTGTTGTAAAGTAGAAAAGGGGAGATGTGGTATACATGCCCTCTCAGCAAAACCTCCTTGAGCTAGCGGGCACTAAGCCATGGGCAAGATGAATGGGTAGAACAAAGAACTGAGATAACCAGGAGAGAACATGTAATGGCAACTGACTGCCAAGGACTGCACCTGGTGGAAAAGTACTAGGCTAAGGGTATATAAGACAGCTTGTAGGTAATAAAATATCTTTGCTTACTAGCAGCATCAGAGTCTGTGTTGTCAATCGCCACAGCATTTCTCTCCACTTCATCCTCTACTCTGCTCTGCAGGTCCTTTTCTTATATTTTTGCAGTTTCATTTTCCCTTTCTTGAATTTGTTACTCACAGAGACACATTCAGCTTTCCATATCTGCTCATCCTTGGGCAGAGGTGGGGTAGGGATTGCAATCCAGGGAACTTCCAGTAGCTTCTCACAGGAGCCACCCCTATGCCCCCCCCCCGTGCTTCCAGACCACCCCTGCACTAACCCAAGACACTCCCCTTTACTTTTGCTTAAAGAAAGCCTGGTTACAAATCAGATAATTTTTTTTTCAAAATGCCTCTTAAAAGTGTCTGCAAATAAATAAATTCTAGCCTCAGTATTATTAGCAGGAAGATAGGCAAAGAAATACTATGATCTATTAACTCTGCCAATACTCAATTCTACATTATCTTCAATTTCTACCAACATGAGCTTTGAGAACACCAACAGATGCTCAGTATTTGGGAAAAATTACATTTGTGATACTGGTAATAAATATGGCATAGCTATTTGTTATCATATGCATACAACCAGTGTTTCTGTCTCACAAGCCACTTAAAGATCAAACTCTATTCACAGGACAGTCACATAATAAGATTCAAGAGGAATGGAGTAAATATATATGAATATTTTAAAAAATAGGATCATGTTTGTGTTGGGGAAACAGTTCAGAAATATACAGATTGTGAGCAATCCTGACTTACTTCAGCGTAAGATACATTGGGTTAATGGTTATTGAGGCCTAGTTGCAGGTTTTCTAAAAATAAGCTAATGGGAAAGAGATAACTTAATTGGCAACAGAAGAGGAAAATAATTATGTGAGAAAAGTGGTTCCGTGAGAATGGAATGTGTAATTGGAATACAAAGCCACCTGCATGATATGATTGTGTAAACAAGGCTTCTCTATATAAGTGAGTGCAAATTGTTAATAAACGATTTCATACAATCATATTGATGTGCACATGGAATCCTTAAGCCTCCGCAGACTTTTTTCCCACAAATGGCACCCAAACTGGGACTAAGGATGGCCCGGACCAAGGACTAAGGGTGGCCTGGACTAGGGACTAAGAATGGCCTGGACCAGGGACTCTCATGCTGTTGCTTCCAGGAGCGATGAAGACAGCTCGAATGAGAGAGGAGCGGAGAAGCCAGCCGAAAGGAGACTGCTGCCCCGGCAGTCTATGTAGCTGGTGCCCGGCTACGGAATAAACGAGCTCGGAATTGAAGAATCTTGCCCTGATCAGGTGAGCGGCTGGGGAGGAGATGGGGTCTATACTCTCTAAAGAAGAAGAGGCAGTAGTTAAGCTCCTCCAATGTATTCTCTCTAAGAGAGATTTATCACACAAAGGCAGGACCTTACGTGGATTACTGAAATGGGCACGGGATAGAGACTTGATCCCCTCGATGGGTACCGTTTTTGAGTTACCTACTTGGGAAGCCACAGGTATTGCCCTATGGGATAAAAGTAGCGATGGAGATAAGGAGGCACAATGCTTAGTGACACTCTGGAAATTGATTAGAGAAACCTTAAAAGAAATGAAAAGTGAGAGAGGGCAGCAGCAGCCTCAGCGTTTGCTGTCTTAGCGCCTGATCTACCAGTACTGATGAATGTTCAAAATATGGGCTTGACCTCTAAACAGTTATTTGAGACACCTAAAATACCCTTACCAGCACCTGAAGGGACTGTACTGATTCGAGCTAAGCCAATTGTGCCATTTGACCCTGGGGGTCGGATGAAAAGCAAAAATGGGACCAAGAAGCAAAACCAAAAGCGACCGAAAACACCACCAGAATTGTCGGAGGACCCAGAGGGAGAGAAGCCGGAGAACACAGGCAAGGAATCTTGGAATGCAGACTCCCGACCTTGTGCCCGCCTGCCGCGGCTCCCGGCCACTCTGCCACCTTTCCACCTCCAAAGCCTGATTTGTCTTCTTGACCACAGTTGCTATCAATTAATCCTCTGCTTCACCTATCAACACTATCAGTGCCTGCTATAGAGCAACAACCAAGGAAAGAACTGGGACTCGGAGACAAGCGACTAAGGAAACTGCTGAAGAAACTGAAAGAACTGGAGACCAAGGATGAGTATACCCCTGAAAAAACCCTAGGTTTTGCTCCGGGGAACATCCCGAACAATGGGGCACTAATCCATTTTTACCCCCTGATCCGTTCCTTATTCCTGCTCCTATTTCCCTTAACCATTTAACACCCATTTCTCCACCTCTTCCAGATCCAACATGGGGAGGGGAGGGTTGTGGGGGGGGTGGTAGTGTGTATCCAGTAACTAGATGGAAGGGAATTATTCAAAATGCTATAGTTGAAGGAGAAATGGTTCCCAATATGAGTCCGATGGTTTTCCAGTGATTGTGGGACCAGGAGGAGGAGGTCAATGGGTTGCATTAGATTGGAAAGTGATAAAAGAAGCCAAAGTTGCCATTGCACAGTACGGTTTGAAATCGGTTTGAGTCATTTACTCAATCTCCTTTGCAACATCTTTTTACTGCTCGGTTGTTGATGCCATATGACACAAAAATGCTCATTGATACTCTGTTAACTCCTTCTCAACAATTGCAATTTCATCATAAATGGTAAATGCTATGTGACAATGTAGCTGTGATTCCTAGACAGAACACCGATGCATTACACGGAGTGCAAGCACAAATGTTACTGGGTGCTTGTCCTTTTGTACATGCAGATTTGCAGGCATTGTTTCAAACTGAAGTGTCACAACTTTCACAAGAATTGGCATATAAAGCTTTGCAAACTGTTCATGATCCTGTACAAGCAATCCCTTTCCTTTACAAATATTAAACAGAGGAGAGCAGAGCCATATTCAAAATTTGTGGATCACTTATATTCAGTGGTAATATCACATCTCAATTTGTCAGAAGAGATGAAAACAAAATTTTTTGATATGTCGGTATATGACAGTGCTAATGAAAAAAATAAACGTGCATTAGGGCTACTCCCAAAAAGGTGCTACAGCAGCTCAATTGTTAGAAGCTGCTTAAGATAAAGATGCTTAAGATAAAGCTGCTAAGGACCATCATTGCAATACAGTTCCCAATACTGATGTATATTGTGGTGCATGGTACGCTGGTGTTTCATATAGAGATAAAAAACTTGGTTGGTAATTATACTTGCAGTTTTGGTTTGGGAAATTGTGGAGGCCCAGAAAGTCCTAATAAAACTGTTTAGAGACAGAATTCCAAGCCTTTAAACAGCAAAGGCACACCCCTCCCCCCCCCCCCTTTTTTTTTTTCTTTCTTTTTTTTTTTTTTTCTGCTGTGGTGTCTGCAGCAGGGCTCATTTTCTGAGCAGCAGCAGTGTCTGTGGGGGCAGAGACAGCAGCTGCAGCTGTAACAGATACGCTGGCCATGCTCACCAGCCATATCTGAGTTGTGCCCTTGTGTGCGGGGGGGCGAGAAGCGGCTGCGTAGGCAGGAGCGGGGGTGCTCTCTGTACGAGGAGCAGCTCCCACTCTCCGCAGCAACTCTCGGCCTCCAAAAAGGCATACTCATTCTCATAACTGTGTTTTTTTTGTCTTACTCCTCGCCAATATATGAGAAAAATTAACAACAACCACTAGAAGATTCAAAAACGAAATGACATTGCTACTAAAATCTGGTGAAGTTAGCCTAAAATAAAATGAAGTGGTACAATCTGCCAAACCAAAACTCATATCATAAACAGCATCACTGTGAGTCCGCATTTGAAGGCATTTGTTTCCATGGACGAACCCATCTGGCCGGTACCCAATGCACTCCGGTACCTGTAAGTAAACACATATAACCTCGACCAGTTAGTTTCACCTCTGCCGGCCCTTCCCATTCTCCAGTGTTCAAATTCTTGAATTCAACCAACATTTTTTGGGAAGGTTCCGAAGCTTCAGAGTCTGCTAAAGCTTTTTGATGTATTAATATCGGAGGCTCTGTACTATCTCCTGTAAGGCACAAATAATTCATGACATATACAGCCTTACTTAACCGGTCCTGCGGAGGACTCCCTTCCTTCCCCCGTTTTTGTTTCTCAAGGAGAGCCTTTAATACTGAATGGCAACGTTCCACTATTGCCTGACCCATGGGGTTATGAGGGATACCAGTAACATGTCGGATGCCCCATTGTCCACAGAACTGTCGAAAGCGAGCAGAAGAATAAGCGGGGCCATTATCCGTCTTGATGGACTGAGGTACTCCTAAAACAGCAAAGGATACATATAGATGTCTGATAATGTTTTGTTGCCTCACCAGTCTGTGTGGAGGCCCAAATGGCCATAGAAAAGGTATCTATAACTACATGTACATATTTTAAGCGTCCAAACTGTTGCACATGAGTGACATCCATTTGCCACGGTTCCAAAGACTTCAGACCTTTAGGATTGACTCCCATCCCAATACCAAGATCAACCTTTTGTCAATCAGGGCAAGATTTCACAATTCCCTGGGTATCCCCCAGAGGTAAGTGAAATTGCCTCGCTAACATTTTAGCAGATTGATGGAAAAAGGCATGAGACGGTCGAGCTTGTGCAAAAACATCAACAGAAGGACCAGTTCATGCTGGTGCAACCAAATGGTAAGCTCGGTTATTACCGATAGCCAACCCTCAGTCACTAAGATGACTCCAGATATGAGTGATAAAATAAGGATGTTCTCTTTCCGCTAAGAGTCTCAATAACTTCTGCAATAACAAATACAAATGCTTATTCAAAATTTCCTTCAAAATTGCATGATACATCCTCAAGACAATACCTACTACATAAAGTGAGTCAGAGACTATATTAACAGCAGTGTTATTCCGTGTTTTGAAAACCCAAACAACAGCGGTAAGTTCAAGGGTTTGCAGAGAGTCAAATGACTTCCCTTGAATTACATGTTCTTTCCATTGTCCAGGCGTCTCCTCCCAGGTAACAACAGCTTTATGGGATTTTTTCCCGGCATCCGTAAAGACCGTTATGCCGTCCACTGGACTGTCAGACAAAAAACTACATGACTCCCACTGCATGTCAGACAAAAGTGGTAACAAGTGATATGAGGGGTAAGAATTCGTTATTTTCCCGCCAAATTGTGCTAAGGCTATTTGTAGGTCTGTTGAAGTTCGCAACAACCAAATCAAATAGTCCTGCATAAGGGGCAAAATGATCTGACCTGGGTCTACTCCAGCGATGTCTTGACATTGCGCTCTGCCCTTTATAACAATTTGAGATAAGACTGCAACCCTTGTTGTAATCGTTTTTCGTAAGCGGATTGACAAAAAGATCCATTCTAAAATTCTTAAAGCTTGTTTTTTCTTGGCATCCCATTGAACTAATAATCCGAAGGGATGAACTTGATTTTGACCTGAATTTATTATCATTAACGTTATCGGCAACTCTTCTACAAAGCAAGATGCATGACACGTCAAACTTTTCTCCTGAATAACAGTCAATGCCTTTTGGTGTATTGGTTGTAACTCTCTTCTATTGGTTACATTAGACGTGGTACCCAAAAGATCAATCAAAGGCTGTAAATCATCATTAGTAATCCCACAAAGTGACCTCACCCACTGGATATCACCCACGAGTTTCTGTACATCACTTAGCGTAGTAATTTCTGTTTTAAGGGCAACCTTCTGTGGTCGCACTGCAATCCCTGTGATTGTCCACCCCAGATATTTCCAAGGCTCATGCTTTTGTAACTTTTCTGGAGCAATTTTTAAACGATGTTGTTCTACAATCTTCGTCACCTGAGCTAAAACATCGTTGTAATTGAGTGTCCTCCCTGCAATCAAAATGTCATCCATATAATTATAGATAATCAACTCAGGAAACTGTGCTCGTAAAGGCTGCAGGGCCCAAGCAACATAAATTTGACACATTGTTGGGGAGTTCTTCATTCCCTGTGGTAATACGACCCAATGATATCTTTGTGCTGGCTCAGCCTTATTAACAGAAGGAACTGAAAAGGCAAATCGCTCAACATCTTCTGGATGCAAAGGAATTGTAAAGAAACAATCTTTTAAATCTATTACCAATAGATCCCAATTTTCTGGTAACATTACTGGAGACAGTAGTCCTGGCTGTAATGCTCCCATATCCTCCATGACCGCATTGATGGCACGCAAATCATGCAATAAACACCACTTTCCAGATTTTTTAGGAATTGTAAATACAGGCGTATTCCATGGCGATGTAGACGGTACAATATACCCAGCCACTGAGTTGTTCTTGTACCAATTCCTTTACATGCTGCAGCCGGTCGTTAGTTAGCGGCCACTGATCTATCCAGCCAGGATCATCGGTAGACCACTTGATTTTTAGGATCGGCTGCCCCTCAGTGGCCGCTACTAAAAAGGCTGTGTTACAAGTTTAGTATTCAATTGACTGAGGACATGTCTCCCTATTAACATAATAGGTACATGCATGACATAGGGTCTAACTGACGCTTGTGAACCATCAGTAAATTATAAAGCAACTGGATCTTTACTAACTCTAGTCGTTTGCGTTCCTCCTACTCCCATAATCCCTGCTGGAGATGGTATGGTGGGTCATGTTAAGGGCCAATGCTGCTGAGAAATTATTGTAACATCTGCTCCTGTATCAATCATCATTTTCAATTTAATAGTCTCATTCCATTTAGATCTAATAAGTACCTCCACCTCACGTTTTCCTTTCATAATATCCATAGCAAAATAAACTTGTGGTGCTCCAGTGGAGCCAAAGCCTCCACTTCCTCTGTTCCTTTCACCTTTACACAGCACCTGTGACAAAAACGGTACTAATTGCGCTATTCTACTGCCTTTTGGAATGGATACCGGTGGAGTAATAGTATAAACCATGATTTTTACTAATCCAGTATAGTCAGCATCGATCACACCAGGGACTACAAAAATCGCCCTGTCTAGATGTAGATGACCGTCCTAAAAGTAAAGCACACAAATTATGCCCCAAGGGACCCTGAATATTCGATTCCACTAAATGTACGTCAGTGTTTAACAATGTTACATCTACTGCCGTTTCCACATCAACGCTGGCGCTCCCGTGAGTGGTGGAGCTGATGGTGTCCAGGGCCCCTGGGGTCCCTGAGCTCCCTGACCAGCGGACCATGCTCCCTGAATTTGTGTCTTGGCGCACGGGTAGTTCGCGCTCAGCAGCCGGTTTCCCGATTGCCGGCACTCGGATGCATTGTGATTATTCTTATTGCAATTCGAACACCATTTCCGTTTGGGTCCTGCAACTCTGCATTGCACTTAAAACATTTTTTATCTTTCGACGACTTGCCTTTTGGTGCTGTTGGCACCATACCTTTTAATGCAGCAGCCATATAGGCGGCTTTTTCCGATTGCCGAGTGCGCTCCACAAGCTCAATCATATCTGCAACCTCAGCTGTTCGAGGCAATGATCCTAAAATTTCTCTTGTTTTGTCATTCGCATTATCAAAAGCTAAAACCTTAAACCTACGCTGTTTGGAATCCTCACCCAAATCAGGATGATCTTGGATTGCCCTGAACAGCTTATCAACAAAATCAGGAAAAGACTCATTTAAACCCTGTTTAACATGAGCAAAGGCATGCGATCGACCTGGTTCTTGAATTGATGTCAGTGCCTGCAAAGCAAGTCTTTGAGTTAATTGCAACACCTGTGGCACAAATTGGGTTTGCAAAGTACCATCAGCAAAAGGACCTTGACCCATTAGCATTTGCACCTGAATACCATACATAGGGTCGTTCTGCTGCTGTGGCTGAGGTGCTTCATGACTGCATAATCTCTGCCATTCCCTAGAAAAAAATAATAATTGAGAGGGGGAAAGCAAAATCTCAGTTAATTGAACTATATCTTGCGGTATCAACAAATCAGCTGTAAAAATGTATTTCAACATTTGTTGTGTTATGGGAGACCTAATGCCATTTTGATTTATTGCTGCTCTAGCTTTTTCAAATATTTTCCAATCAAAAGGTTCCTATTCCCGTGTCCCATCTGCTTCCACCGACACAGGGAACGCTGACAAATTAGGTACAAACAACCCCTCTATTATTTCATTGCGTATGACTCCTCTCTATCTTTGTCCAGATCCTGATTCTCCTGGAGGCTCAGGAACTGGATTCTGCAAATTAGGTGGAATAACTGCTTCCGCACACGGAGGAGTCTGTGGAGAGTCAAGCGGTACCAGGGCCGAAGATTCTGAACCCGAACGCTCTTCTACTGGTTTAACTGTAAGACCCCCCCCCAGAACTTCTGCTGGCTACATCATTATCCTATTACTCGTCTTTTCTGCTGCCAGCTCCCTTATCTTTTGCCCATAGCTCATCTTTCAGTAACCTTACAGCTGGGCCTCAAGGCCCTTAGCTCACTCTGGCTAAAGCTAAATAGTCAGGGTTGCTCACACGTCTGTTTTCTTCACTACGAATGGGTAGTGTTGCCCCAAGGGATGAGAAATTCCCCAACGATATGCCAAATGTATGTTGCATGGGCACTCTCGTTGATCCAAAAAGAAATGCCGGAAATGCTAATATACCACTATATGGACGACATACTGCTTTGCCAGGAAACCCCATTCCCCGACAACTTTAGTCAAATATTGACCGACCAACTGAAGACAAAAGGACTAATAGTAGCTCCTGAGAAAGTGCAAACACAATTGCCCTGGAGCTACTTAAGGTGGCAAGTCACTCATGCCATGGTGAGACCGCAAAAACTAGAAGTGATAAGCTCGATTAAAACATTGAATGATGCCCAAAAGCTAGTGGGTGAGCTTCAATGGGTTCGACCCATTATAGGTCTCACCAACGCGGACATCCACCCCTTTGTCACTATTGCGGGGCACGCAACCAGGTGCGTTAGTGGACTGGACCGATAATCATACCAATGCGTTAAAACGGGTCGTCCACAAACTGGCAACCGGCTTTGCAGATCGTCGAGATGCCACCGAAGCCATTGGAGTCTGGGTATGTGTCACGGTTTAACACTGGCCCGGCAATTAAACCGAATAACAGACGCTCTCTATTAATCTCTCTCTCCTTGATAAAGAAAGGAGAGAGAATAAGGGAGAGACTTATGGGTTGGAAACTAAACTACACAACTTTAATGAACAGTAATGATAAATAGGAAAAATTACTAAATATATACAAATATACAGGAAAATGGAAACCACATTCCTCCCTCCTTTCCCCCAATAACTCTCACGTCACCACCGAGGCTGCAGGGCAGCCCTGGGAAAGTCCAGGCTGGACTCCTGGAGTTGGCAGCAGTCTGGAACCGGAGGCAGGACACACACAGATATGGGCTGGCACGGATCAGAACCACAGGCAGACGAACGGACAGGATCCTTCCAGGATGCCGGGTGAAGGAAGGGAGGAAGGGAAATCAGGAAATCCAGAAGTCTGGAAATCTGGAAATCCGGAAAAGATCTGGCTCGGCCTTTGTGATGCCTCAAATTTATACTGAGTGTGACGCATATGGGATGGAATACTCTGTTTGGTCACTTCTGGCATCTATCTTGTCTGTTCCTCCCCAAAGGAGGGCTCAGGTGGGACCTCTTTATCCTCCTGGACAGTAAAATGTTTTCCTCAGAGCTGAGCAGTGTCCTTGGCTCTGCATACCAGTCTCTAGCAGTAACTATAAACATCAAGTGTTATCAATCCTAGAAGCACACACTGTCTGAGAAACTTGCTGTTAATTTCAGAGAGACTACTTACAAGGGACTTAGCTAAAAGCAAAAGTACAGAAACAGAAAACCACCTTTATCCTGGCCCAAACCAGGACACCTTATCTTGGCACATAAGAGTAACATAGGTTCTACCTTTGTTTAGTTTTGCAACTTGTTGCTCTGTTAAGTTTTGTTAGTTGTATCCTGTTGTTTTGAAAATTTCCCTAAGCTTTGCTAAATTGAAATCCATTGCTTTGAAAGTACTATAATTTATAATTCTGCTAGTTGCAATCTGTTGATTTGAGAGTAATATTGCGGTGAGTTTTTGACATGCTTTATAATCTTACTCACTTTTAAGTTTTGTTTGTACAAGCCTCCTGGGTAATAATCTTACTCTTAGAGTACTGTGCAGAGAATTCCCAAACTTAATCTCGCTGAATGGGTTGTTAAAAGAGATTAATTAAAAGAGGAGAATTGATTGTTCTAATGCTACTTATAGCCATTGCTTCAAAGTGGTGACTAAAAGAGAAAAAAAAAGGAAACAGAAAAAAATCCCACTCTAAATATTTCCTAGTTGATTTAGAACCATAGAATAGTTTCAGTTGGAAGGGACCTTTAAGATCATCTAGTTCCAACCCCACGGCATGGGCAGGGACACCTCCCACTAGACCAGATTGCTCAAGGCCCCATCCAACCTGGCCTTGAACGCTTCCAGGGAGGGGGTGCCCACAGCCCCCCTGGGCAACCTGTTCCAGTGTCTCAACACCCTCACAATAAAGGATTTTCCTCATATCTAACCTAAATCTCCCCTATTCTGGTTTGAAATTATTACCCCTTATTCTGTCGCTACATGCCCTTGTGAAAAGTCCCTCTCCAGCTTTCTTGTAGGCCCCTTCAGGTACTGGAAGACAGCTATAAGGTTACCCCAGAACCTCCTCTTCTTCAGGCTGAACAAGCCCAACTGACTCAGCCTGTCTTCATAGGAAAGGTGCTCCAGCCCTCTGATCATCTTTGTGGCCTTCCTCTGGACTCACTCTAAGAGCTCTGTCCTTCTTATGTTAGGGGCTCCAGAACTGGACATAGTACTTGAGGTGGGGTCTCATGAGAGCAGAGTAGAGGGGGACAATCACCTTTACTTGATGGAATCATCCATGTACTGTTGGAAGAGTTTAATGTGAAAATCATTTTCATTCATAAATTATTCGGCAAGTGTGTTGGGCCTGTGTGGTGGGGTTTTGGTAGCGGGGGAGGGGCCACAGTGGTGGCTCCTATGAGAAGCTGCTGGAAGCTCCCCTGGCTCCAAAAGTATGTACCTGCCTCTGGCCAAGGCCAAGCCCATCAACTATGGTTGCGCCTCTGCGCCTTTTTTAGCACCTGATAACCCTTTCAGTTAAGAAATTCTTCCTAGCATCCACTTTCAGCCTCCCCTGGTGCAACTTGAGACCATTACCTCTTGTCCTGTCACTTGTAATTTCATTGAACAGACCTATCCCCACCTCTTTACAACTTCCTTTAAGGTAGTTGTAGAGAGCAATCAGGTCTCCCCTCAGACTCCTTTTCTTCCTTCCTCAGACTCTTTCTTTCTCCTTTTGCCTGTAAAAGGTCTCATCAACAACTTCTTGGTTAGGTGGTCTGTAATAGACACCTACAACAGTATCATTCATGTGTGCATGTCCCATAACTCTTACCCACAGGCTCTCAACTCTTTCTTCACCCACTCCTGGGTTAAGCTCAATGCATTCTGGTTTCTTAGTCACATAAAGAGCAACTCCGCCACCTTGTCTTGTTGGTCTATCTTTCCTAAAAAGCACATAACCATCTATGATGACATTCCGGTAGTGTGAGCCATACCGCCATGTCTCTGTAATTGCAATGAGATCATAGACCTTTGTCCTCACCCAGATTTCTAGTTCATCCTGTTTAAGTTGGTGAGCCTACCCCCGAAGAATTGTTCTCTATCACTCATTCCTCCACCCTCCCAAAGCAAGATAAAAGGGGAATAAGGATGAGAGGCTTGAAGTTGGAAAATTAAAACTGAAACAGGTTTACTAGAACAGGAGAAGGGCAGTAACACATGGGATAAGGAACAAATACACAAATAAATTGAAAACTATACACAACCCAATATCAGTGTTGGCAGAGATAGGTGCCTGAGGGCCCCTTGAGGCAGGGCCTACTCAGGAGAGGGCTCCATGGCTCTTCCCAGCACCCGATGGATGTGGATTATGAAGAAAACATGGTGAGCTGAGAAGCAAGGAGCAGGCAAAAGAGAGCAGGGCTCCCAGTCTACCTGATTTTTACAGAGCATGGGCAGGAAATGGGAGGGAATAGACCCCTCTTCTGTTCTGCCCCTCTTGGATCCCTCAGGATCCTAAAGACCTTCTCTTTAGGTCCTTGTACTGGTAACAAAAATTATCCTGGTCCACTCAAACTATGACATTCCACCCCTTATTCCATTCCATTTGTCTCCATACTCATTCACTCAGCTATGAACTGTCTTTATACAAGATTTATGTTAAGTCTTCCTTCATGCCCTCATGTGCAGCAAGCTCTTCCTGAGATTCTTGGATGCCACTACATTATCCTAGAGAAAATCACTTAATACCACTTATTACTATTATACAACAATTAAAACTATACAAAGTGAAACTAAATGCTCTCAGCTAAAGTTCCCCTGCAGTACACAATGGACTTGCCCATCCTCCTGTCATGGTTTGGGCCTAGCCGGTATCAACCAGGCCTCTGCTTGCTCACCCCCTCACCCCCACTGGGGGAGAAGGAGAAAATCCACCCAAGGGCTTCTTAATTGACGTAAGGATAGGGAAGTTTTCATGCCCCAATTATGGTAACAGGCAAAAACGTGACAGGTTCAACTTGGGAAGGAAAAAACCCCACTAATTTAATCTACAAGGAGAAAGAGAAGACATGGCTGGATATTAATACTTCCCCTCCCACCCCTCCCTTTCTTCCTGGGCTGGGATTACTTCACTCCTGTCTCCCCCTCAGCAGCACAGGGGGATGGCAGTGGGGGTTTAGGGTCAGTTCACCACACATTGTTTCTGCTGCTCTTTCCTCCTCAGGGGAAGGACTCCTCACATTCTTCCCCCAGTCCAACACAGGGGCCCGGGAGAGAGTCCTTCACCAACCTCTCCGACATGAGTCCTTCCCACCAGGTGCAGTCCCTCAGGAACAGACTGCTCCAATGTGGGCTGCCCACAGAGTCACAGTCTGCTTTGGGAACAGACACCTCCTCTAGCACGGGTCCTCCATGGCTATGGATCCACATTTGGCCCTCTCCATGATCCCACACAGGCTGCTTCTTCACATCAGCCCATCTGTGACACTTCAGGGGTTACAAATCCCCATTTACCCCACTGTGGTCCTTCAGGGATGTCTCCACTGTGCTTCCTCAGGGACTGCTCCACTGTGCTCCTCCACATGTTGCAGGGGGACAGCTGCCATGTCACCATGGGCTTCAGGGAAATCTCTGCTCAAGCACCTTTCCCCCTCTGTCTTCACTGACCTTGGTGTCTTTTCTCTGGTGTTGCTCTCTCGCATCCTCCTCTCCTCTGCTCTGCAGGTCTCTTTTATATTTTTGCAGTTTTGTTTCCCCTTTCTTGGATGTGTTATTCGCAGAGGCACATCCAGCTTGCCATATCTGCTCAGCCTTGGTCAGAGATGGGGCAGGGATTGGAACTGGGGAGATTCCAGCAGCTTCTCACAGGAGCAACCCCTGTGGCCCCTGCTTCCAAACCACCACTGCACTAACCCAAGACAGTGGTTTTTGAAATGAGTCCCATTGTCTCACTCGATCCTCTTTGGGGTACTGTGCTGCCACAACACTTGCCTTTCAAGCTCCAGAATAGCATTACAGGCAGCGGCATGAGGCACAGGGTATGTTTCCAGCCACCCAGTGCTTGCTTCAACCATTGTGACCACATAGCGCTTACCCTGGCAAGTCTGAGGGAGTGTGATGTAATCAATCTGCCAGGCCTCCCCATGCTTGTATTTACACCAACATCCCCCGTACAACAAAGGTTTTAACCTTTTAGCTTGTTTGATTGCTGCACATACATCACAATCATGAATAAGCTGTGTAATAGTGTCTAAAGATAAATCCACCCCTCGGTCACGGACACATTGGTACGTTGCATCTTGCCCTTGGTGACCTGAAGTGTCACGGGCCCAACGAGCTAAAAACCATTCACCTTTGTGATCCCAGTCCAAGTCTGTTTGTAATACTCGAGCTGCCTGGTCCACCTGATGGTTTTGCTGGTGGTCTTCACTGACCCGGCTCTTAGGTATGTGAGCATCTACATGTCGTACCCTTACTGTTAGTGTCTCTAACCGGGCAATGATATCTTGCCACAGAGTGGCAGCCCAAACAGGCTTCCTTCTGCACTGCCAGTTGTCCCGTTTCCATCCCTTCATCCACCCCCACAAGGCTTTTGCTGCCATCCATGAGCAGGTGTAGAGGTAAAGCACTGGCCACTTTTCCTGTTCAGTAATGTCCAGGGCCAGCCGGATGGCTTTTACCTCTGGAAACTGGCTCAATTCACCATTCCCCTCAGCCACTTTTGCATCTCGTCATGTATGAATCCAAACTGTAGCTTTCCACCTCCACTGACTTCCTACAAGACTGTACGATCCATGGGTGAAACGAGCAAATTGCTTCTCATCTTCCAAAAGTTCATTTTATGGGGGGGGCTTCTTGGCATGGGTCACTGTCTCATCTGGTGGCATTCCAAAATCTCTACCCTCTGGCCAATTCATAATCACCTCTATGATTCCTGGGTGATCAGGGCCCCCTATTCGAGCTTGCTGTGTTATCAGGATGTTACGGTTTAAAGCTGGGCTGGCAATTAACTGAATGACAGATTCTCTCTATTAATCCCCCCCCTCCTCCCTGATAAAGAAAGGAGAGAGAATAAGAGAGAAACTTATGGGTTGGAAACTAAATTACACTGCTTTAATGAAACAGTAATGACAAAAAAGGAAAAATTAATAAATAGATAAAAATATACAGAAAACCACCACGTTCCTTCCCTCTTTCTGACAATACTTCTCACGTCACCACTGAGGCTTCAGGGCAGCCCTGGGAAAGTCCAGGCTGGACTCCTGGAGTTAGCAGCAGTCAGGAGCTGGAGGCAGGAACACACAGATTCAGGCTGGCACGGATCAGGACCACAGGCAGACGAATGGACAGAATCCTCCCAGGATGCCGAAGCAAACAGGAGCAGGTGAAGAAGGGCCAAAGGCAAGGACAAAGGAGGGCAAAAAGGAAGGGGCTTGTGTTGCCTTTCGGTTAAAGGCACGACCTGGTTCCTGGAGTGGCGCGCGGTTGCTAAGTAATGAAGTAGTCAGACACCGAGGTGGGGTGAGCAGCCAAGAGAGTTTATTGCCGCGTGGCACGGGTTTAAATAGACGCGCCTTGTGCCTTGTTGCGTCACTTCCGCCGTGTCACAGCTCACATTCTATTGGCTACAGGGGGAGGGGCCCCTGACTTCTCGTAACATCGCGAGATCTTCCGAGCGCCAGGCCCTACCTCACCACAGGCTTGACCCTCATGAGCCCTCAAATTCATACCAAGTATGACACATACGGGATGGGATACTGTTTGGTCAATTTTGGTCTTGTCTTGTCCGTTCCTCCCTAAAGGAGGGTTGCAGGTGTGACCCCTTAACTCCCTTTCTCTTTCCAGAGCATAAGATGTTCTTCAGAACAGAGCAGTGTCCTTGCTTCTGCAGACCATTTTCTAACCCTAACTATAAACATCAAGGATTATCAGTCCTAGAAGCTGCCACTGACCGAGAAACTTTCCGTGAATTTCAGCAAGTGCAGCTACTTATGAGTGAGTCATCTGAAAGCAAAATTACAAGACAAAAAATGGGCTCTATCCTGGCCCAAACCAGGACACAGGGCAATCCACTTACTCCAGGTGGCATCAGTGGCATGGTGCGTAGACAAGATCCTCCCCTTAAACACCCAGCCCAGAAATGGCAGTAGAGGTACTAGGAGGAGCGTTGCCTCAGTACAAGTCACCTCGGAAGCAGCTTGAACTCCTTCAAAGGCAGCCAGTATTTCTCTTTCAGTTGGAGTATAATGGTTCTCTGTGTCTTTATACTGTCACCTTCAAAATCCTAGGGGACAACCTTGCATCTCATCAGGTGCTTTCTGCCAGAGGCTCCAGATAGGACCATTTTCACTGGCTGCAGTGTAGAGCATGTTTTTAACGTCCTGTCCTGTTCATACAGATCCCAGGGCCACTGCATGGACTCTCATTTTACCTGCTCAAAGGCCTGTTGCTGTTCAGGGTACCATGGAAACTGCTTTTCTTTTGGGTAACTTTATAAATACTTAAAGGGAGAGAGCCAGGAGGATGGTGCTAGGCTCTTCTCAATTATGCCCAATGACAGGACAATAGACAGAAGATACAAACTTGAGCATAGGAGATTCAATATAAACACAAGGAGAATTTTTTTTTTACTTTGAGGGTGACAGAGCACTGGAACAGGCTGCCCAGGCAGGTTGTGGAGTCTCCTTCTCTGGAGACATTCAAAACCCACCTGGATGTGTTCCTATGTGACCTGCTGTAGATGACCCTGCTCTGACAGAAGGGTTGGACTCGACAATCTTTCAAGGTCCCTTCCAACTCCTAACTTTCTGTGATTCTGTGACTTCATAAAGGCTTTTTACAATCTGAGTGTACCCAGGAATGTGCATCCTCCAAAATCTCACCATGCCCAAGAAGGTCTGTGTCTCTTTCTTATTAGTGGGTGGAGACATAGTTGCAATTTTATTGATCATATCCACAGGGGTGTGCTGGTGCCCATCTTGCCATGTAACTCCCTGGAACTGGATCTCTCTGTCAGGTCCCTTGACCTTGTTTCTCTTTATAGCAAAACCAGCTTCTAGTAGTATGCAGATTACTTTCCTGCCTTTTTCAAAGACTTCTTCATTTGTATTACCCCATACAACAATATTGTCAACATATTTCAGGTGGTCTGGAGCTCCACCCTTCTCCAGTGCAGTGTGGATCATTCCATGGCAGATGGTGGGGCTATGCTTCCACCCCCAAGGTAGTCAGTTCCAGCTGTAATGGACACCCCTCCAGGTGAAAGCAAATTGGGGCCTGCACTCTGCTGCTATGGGAATGGAGAAAAAAGCATCAGCAATGTCAATAGTTGCATACCATTTGGCTTCCTTAGACTCCAGTTCATGCTGAAGCTCCAACATATCTGGAACAGCAGCACTCATTGATGGTGTAACTTCCTTTAGACCACGGTAGACCACAGTTAATCTCCATTCTCCATCAGGCTTCTGCACTGGCCATATAGGACTGTTGAAAGGTGAGCGAGGCTTGCTGATCACCCCTTGGATCTCTAATTGGTGAATAAGATTTTGTATGGGGAGCAGGGAGTCTGTTGGTACGGTACTGCCAAAGATGTACTGTGATAGAAGTGGTTGGTATCTGCTGTTCCTCTACCCTCACCAGTCCCACCACAGAAGGGTCATCCGAAAGACCAGGCAAGGCAGACAGTTGGCCAATGGCCTCAGTTTCCACAGCTGCTAAACCAAAGCCCCACTTATAGCCTTTTGGGTCCTTGAAGTATTCTTTCTGGGGAAAGTCTGTACCAAGGATGCATGGGGCATCTGGGCCAGTCACTATACGGTGGGTCTCCCAGTCATTTCTGGTCAGGCTCAGTTCAGCCTCCACTGCAGTCACTTCTTGAGACCGTCCTGTGACTCCAGAGATGGTAATGTAGCTTGCCCCTTTGTGATTCAGTGGTAGCAAGGTGCACTGTGAACCTGTGTCTACCAGGGCTCTGTATCTCTGTGGTTCTGCTGTGCCAGGCCACCGAATCCACACTGTCCAGTAAATTCGGTTATCCCTTGTAGTGAAATGAGGCAATCAGGTGTTGCTAATTACGAGGTGGGAGGCGTGAGCTTGTGTTAAGCCCAGCTGTGCATGAGCAGGATTGGGCGACCAATAAAAGGTGAGCTTCCGAATGCATGCTCGGCTCACGGTCGAACTCACAACCTCGGCATTGCTCGGCTTTGTACTGCTGTATAAGCACCGCGCGCTAACCGATTGCGCCACTGAAGCTCACCCCCACTGGAGCTCACCCCAAGGTGGAGAATGCGGGCATCAGGTTAGCGCGTGGTGCTCATCTTTTATTGGTCGCCCAATCCTGCTCATGTGCAGCTGGGCACAGGTGGGCTTAACACAAGCTCACGCCTCCCACCTCGTAATTAGCAAAACCTGATTGCCTCATTTCACTACAATCCCTCTCCTCCACCTGGCCGCAGGCAGGGCACCCACACTGAACAGAAGGGTTTGTGTGGCAAACCGAACTCTCACTGTTACTTCCTTGACTCACAGTTGGGTTGGAGACCCATCTTCTGGGGCCAGCAATGGGTGTTTCTTAGGAGATTGGAGCAACCATCCTTCTCAAAACACTACCCCCCGTGGGATTACCTTGCAGCTCCTGTACTCTTGCATGCAGAGCGGCGATGGGATTGCCATCACATATACTCATGTTTTCACCAGGGTTACGTAGGGTCAACCACAGAGAACTCGGTGTGGAGTTCTGCCTACCCTGAGCTGGCCTCCTAGGGAAGAGTCAATTTTCAATAGCTGATACATGAATACATGCAGGAGAACGACGAGCCTTACTCTCCGTCTCCATCTTGGATAACTTATCATGTGGTTTCTCAAAATAAGTGTCCTGGTTTGGACCAAGCTCTTCCAATGAGTCCTGCTAACTCTTCTGCCAGGATCCTTCTTTGCCGACAAGTTAGACTTTCCCCACCTGCTGCCAGCAGGCCTGGTGTCATGGAATCATAGAATCATAGAATTGGCTGGGTTGGAAGGGACCTCAGAGATCATCAAGTCCAACCCTTGATCCACTACCGCTGCAGTTACTATACCATGGCACTGAGTGCCACATCCAGTCTCTTTTTAAATATCTCCAGAGACGGAGAATCCACTACTTCCCGGGGCAGCCCATTCCAATGCTTGATTACCCTCTCAGTAAAGAAATTCTTTCTAATGTCCAACCTAAACCTCCCCTGGCACAACTTGAGACCGTGCCCTCTTGTCTTGCTGAGAGTTGCCTGGGAAAAGAGACCAACCCCCACCTGGCTACACCCTCCTTTCAGGTAGTTGTAGAGAGTGATGAGGTCTCCCCTGAGCCTCCTCTTCTCCAGGCTGAACAGCCCCAGCTCCCTCAGCCTCTCCTCATAGGATCTGTGCTCGAGTTCTTTCACCAGCCTACAAATCAACCTGTAAATCAACCTGTAAATGTCCTGTAAATCAACACATGATCAAAGAAACCAGAGTACTGCCAATAACACCAGTCTTGCAGCCAGGACTTAATCTGCTGGCTCCTTCTGTTTATCGCCTCATCAATCCCTGCAACTGGTGGGATATGGGAGAACACTCCTCTAACCCTTGCATCTTTGTTGCCACATGGCTCTCCATCCCCTACCTCCACTGAAACAGCAGAATGAAAGACCTCACTAGCACACAATCCCTCAAATCCTCATGTGCTGGCCCCAGGCTTATTTCTAGTAAGCCCTGTTTTGTGCCCTTTGGCACAAAAACTGCCAAAATTGGGCAAGGTTCAAGAGTACAAAATTTAGGTTGTACACCTATGGTGACATTCATCTGACTAAATGTAAATTTCTGTGGAAAAGTTACTCAACATAAATTCTCTTTACTATTAGTAGTGACAAAAACATTTTAAACATATTATCCCTGTCTTCCTAAAAAAAGAAACATAAGATAAAGAATCATAGAATTTTCAGGGTTGGGAGGGACCTTTAAGATCATCTAGTTCCAACCCCCCTGCCATGGGCAGGGACACCTCCTACTAGATCAGGTTGCTCAGAGCCTCGTCCAGCCTGGCCTTAAAAACTTCCAGGGATGGGGCTTCCACCACCTCTCTGGGCAACCTGTTCCAGTATTTCACCACCCTCATGGTGAAGAACTTCCTAACTTCCAATCTTAATCCACCCTCCTCTAGCTTGAATCCATTCGTCCTAGTCCTATCACTACCTGACATCCTAAAACGTTCCTCACCAGCTTTCTTGTAGGCCACCTTCAGATACTGGAAAGCTACAGTAAGGTCTCCTTGGAGCTTTCTCCCCTCGAGACTGAATAACCCCAACTGTCTCAGTCTGTCTTCATAGGAGAGGTGCTCCAGCCTTCTGATCATCCTCGTGGCTCTTCTCTGGACATGCTCCAACTCATCCATGTCTTTCTTGTAATAGGGGCTCCAGAGCTGGACACAGTACTCCAGGTCGAGTCTCACAAGAGCAGAGTAGATGGGGAGAATCACTTCCCTCACTTCATGAGGCTGGCATGGGCCCACCTCTCCAGCCTGTCAAGGTCCCTCTGGATGGCATCCCTTCCCTCCAGCATGTCGGCTGCACCACACAGCTTGGTGCCATCAGAAAACTTGCTGAGGGTCCACTCAATGCCACCGCCCATGTCACCAACAAAGATGTTTAACAGGACCAGTCCCACCACTGATCCTTGTGGGACTTCACTTGTCACTGGCCCCCACTTGGGCATAGACCCATTAACAGACACTCTTTGGGTGCGGCCGTCAAGCCAGTTCTTTACCCACTGAGTGGTCCATTGTCGGGAAGAGCGCAGTGGACAACACACAGATTAATGTAATCAAAGTATTGCCGTTTATTGAGAGCAGTGGTAGCCCTTTTATACACAGTCAGGCTGATAACATAATATAAGCATATTGTTGATCGGTACAACACATTCTTCATATGCCACAGGGCTCTATCTAACTGGTTAAATACAATTGTTTATGTGCTGTCTTATGCGATGCTTTCCCATCCTGTTATTCTTCTTTTCTGCTGCCAACTCCCTTATCTTTTGCCCGTAGCTGATCTTCTAATAACCTTGCAGCTGGGCCTCAAGGCCCTTAGTTCACTCTGGCTAGTGCTTAATAGTCAGGATTGCTCACATGTCCATTTTCTTCCAAAAACTCTCCCAACAGTCCATCCATCAAGCCCATGTTTTAACAGCTTGGAGACCAGGATGTCATGCGGGACAGTGTCGACGGCTTTGCTCAAGTCCAGGTAAATGATGTCGGTTGCTCTTCCCTTGTCTATTGATGTTGTGACCTTTTCATAGAAGGCCACAAGGTTTGTCAGGCATGATTTTCCTTCGGTGAAGCCATGCTGATTATATCCAGTCATCTCTTTGTTATTCTTCTGCTCCTGCAATGCATCCAGGAGGATCTGCTCCATGATCTTACCGGGCACAGAGGTGAGACTGACTGGCCTATAGTCCCCTGGATCTTCCTTCTTTCCCTTTTTGAAAATGGGGATTATGTTTTTCCTTTACCAGTCAGTGGGGACTTCACCGGACTGCCATGACTTTTGGAATATAATAGACAGCAGTTTAACAACCGCATCTGCCAGTTCCCTCAGTACCTGTGAGTGTATCCCATCAGGTCCCATGGACTTGTACACTTTCAGGTTCTTCAGATAGTCACAAACCTGATCTTCACTTAAAATTGGCAGTTCATTCTTCCAACCCTTGCCATTGTCATCCATGACTTCAGGAGTGTGGCTGGAGCCCTTGCCAGTGAAGACTGAGGTCAAGAAGTCATTGAGAACCTCAGCCTTTTCCATATCACTTGTAATTAGTTCACCTGTTTCCTTTCTGAGGGGGCCCACACATTCCCTAGTCTTTCTTTTTCTCTTAATCTACCTATAGAAATTTTTGTATTCCCCTTGATGTCCCTGGCTAGATTTAGTTCTAACTGAGCTTTGCCTTTTCTAACCAGGTCTCTTGCTGCTTGGACAGCTTCTTCATGTGACCCCTATTCTAGTTGTCTAGCTGAAATAAACCGTTGTCAGTCGTTCAAACCATAAACCTAGTTACTTTTGCAATTTGTAGGGCGTATATGCACAGTGACTAATATTTCCTCACATCAAAATATAAAATATTAATAGTTACAGACCGTGACACCAACACAACCCTGCGGGCAAGAGTACAGGAACTGCAAGGTAGTACCACTAGAGGTAATGTTTCCAGAAGGATGGCCACTCCAGTCTCCCAAGAAACACCCATTGCTGGCCCCAGAAGATGGGGTCTCCAACCCAAGTGTGAGTCAAGGAAGTAACAGTGAGAGTCCATTTTGCCACACAAACCCCTCTGTTTAGTGTGGATACTGTACTCAACATTAGAGGGACCACATCCCTATGGGTATGGTCAGTAAAATTGCAACTATATCTTCACCCAGTAATAAGAAAGAGACGGAGACCTTCTTGGGTACGGTGGGATTTTGGAGGATGCACATTCCCAGGTACACTCAGATTGTAAAACCCCTTTATGACATCACACCAAAGAAAAATGATTTTTCATGGGGCCCTGGACAACAACAGGCCTTTGAGCAGATAAAATGAGAGATGGCCCATGCAGTGGCCCTGGGACCTGTCCAAACAGGACAGGATATTAAAAATATGCTCTACACTGCAGCCGGTGATAATGGTCCCATCTGGAGCCTCTGGCAGAAATCACCTGATGAGACTTGAGGTCGACCCCTGGGGTTTTAGAGTCAGCGCTATAAAGGTTCAGAGGCCAATTACACTCCAACTGAAAGAGAAATATTGGCTGCAATATTTCCCCTTCTCCTCCCCTCCCCTCCCCTCCCCTCCCCTCCCTTACCGTTCCCCCTTTTCCCTTCTCCCTCTGTTTCCCCTTCGCTTTCCCCTTCCCATTCCCCTTTGCTTCTCCTTCCCCTTCCTCTTTCCTTCTCTTTCCCTTTTCCATTCCCCTTCCCCTTGCCTTGCCTTGCCTTTGCCTTGCCTTGCCTTCAGGCTCCTGTGGTCCCTCAGTCAGTGGGATAGCTTTCTCCATCAAGGTATTCCAGGTCATTACACCCCACTCAGGCTTTCCAAACATGTTTTCTTTTTTATCTAATCCAGCAGGTCATTTTGAGTTTTAGTCTTGAGGCAACAAGTCCTCTATGTGCAAGTGGCAAAACTCCCACAGTCTTTTCTGAAGTAATGATCAATGCCTGATCATCATCACAGCCCCACTTAGCGCTTCCGCCTGTTGGAAATCCAGGCATCGTTAATTTCTGTCTTGTATCAAGACTTTATACAGGAAACACACTTTTTTTTTTCTTCTTTTTTAGGTTTCCATGCCTGAAGAGAACAAGCTGCCCTTCCTTCATCCCTCCACGTGGATGCCATCTGCTTGCAGAAATTTTCTTATTTTCCTCTAAATCACAGAATGGTAGGGGGTGGAAGGGACCTCTGGAAATCACCAAGTCAAGACCCCCTGCTAGAGCAGGATCCCGTAGAGCAGATTACACAGGAGCATGTCCAGGTGGGTTTTGAATGTCTCCAGGGATGGAGACTCCACAACCTCCCTGGGCAATCTATTCCTGTGTTGTGTCACCCTCAGAGTGAAGAAGTATTTTCTCATATTTAGTTTAAATCACTTGTGTGCCAGTTTGTGTCCATTACCCCTTGTTCTGTCTCTGGATGCCACAGAGAAAAGTCTGGATCCATCCTCCTGACACCCACTCTTTAGATATTTATAAACACTGATAAGATCTCCCCCCTCAGCCTCCTTTTCTCTAAGCTAAAAAGCCCAAGCTCTCTCAGCTTTTCCTCATAGGGCAGATGCTCCAATCCCTTAATCATCTTAGTGGCCCTGTGCTGGACTCTCTCCAGTAGTTCTTTGTCCTTCTTGAACTGGGGAGCCCAGAACTGCAGACAATACTCCAGATGGGGCCTCACCAGAGCAGAGTAGAGAGGGAGGATAACCTCCCTTAACCTGTTGGCCACACTTTTCTTAATGCAACCCAGGATAGCATTTGCCCTCTTGACTGCCAGCTTACATGGTTGGCTCATGGTGATCCTTGTTGTCCCCCACGACTCCCAGGTCTTTTCTGCCAGAGCTGCTTGAGCGGCGCAGCCGGCTAGCACGCAGTACCGCAATGCCGAGGCCGCGGGTTCGAGACTCCTCAGAGCCTCACCCTAACGGTGATGAGCTCTAGTGGAGCAATAAAGGTAGTGCAGTGCTGAAAGCAGCACTTAAAGCCAAGCATGCCGAGATTGTGAGTTCCAGGACTGAGCTAGCCAGCAGAGAGGTCAGTCGCTCTTGGAGCAACAGCACCGATCTGGGCTAGTCAACTCTGAGAGCCATAGGCTTAGGGCATTACTCGTGAGTCTCTGCTGGAACACCTGGTTGGACCTTGAAGCGCCGTTCCCTAAAAGAGGTTCATCTTGCTACATCTGGTGGAGAATGCGGGCATAGACCTCGATCTAGCCCGTGCTCAGACGAATCAGAAAAAAGGGATCCAGTCCAGCGCAAATTAGCATTAGCAGAAAACCCAAGGAGTCGGGTAAGAAGATCCACTACCCTTCCTTCCCTACCACTGATTGACCAAGGAAAAGGAAAAGATGGAACTGTCAGCAAGTGCCCCTGTTAATGAGAAGCTGGTGACACTGGCAAAGGAGCAAGAGCTCTCCTCCTCCCCATCCTCTGCAGCTGCGTGGGAACTCTGGCAGGAGGTCAGTAACCTATTGGGAAACCTCCATACTCAAGAAATGAACAAAAACATAACCGGATTAGACGGTACCTGGGGAGTGGTGATCAATGCCCTAAAAGAAATAAAAGCCAAGGCGGAAGCTGCCATCACCGCCATTGCAGCACTCCCGCCGAAAGCTAGCGTTGACACTAGAGCACCACCACCAGAAGCAGGATCCGGTGTTGTCCCCACATCACCTCCGCTACCCACCCCTCCTCCTGAGGGTGGAAAAACCCGGAAGGCGTTCCTAGGACTAAGGGACAACAACCTTGCCATCAAAGGCATGACAGGAAAGTCACACCATTCCATAGCCGAGTTTCTATCAGATATCGGGCCGGAGGAAGAAAAAGAAGCACCTGCTCCGAGCACCGAAAGAAATGAACAAAAGAATGTCAAGATGCCAACAGCCCATGCCCCCGAGATGGGCGGCCCCAGTTGCTGCTTTAAACCACCCCTACTGCCACCTCCCAGCTCAGAAAAAGAGCATGGGAAAGAAGCAGCCACCCCACCAGCTGCACCCATCGGCCTGGAGGACAAAATAAAAGCCCTCCTGGAACAAACAAATCAGGCCATGAAATCTTTAGAAAAAAGGATGACAGACATAGAACAATGCTCGTCTTTCCATAAATATCGAGACCCACCCACCCTCCCTGATGATGAGGAGGAGGACATTCCAACCCCGTTGTTATCAAGACAGAACAACCAAGGCATCAAAGGTGCTGATAAACCCCAACCCGGAAGATGGCCTGGCTTCATCCGTGATGCCATTCTCGAAGGGGATTGGGAGGCCAGCACTGTTGCTTGCCCCGTTCTGCACGACAACAATGGGCCACCTCAATTTGAACAGCACAGTTGGAAAACCTTACAGCAAGCCAAGAAGACCCTGAGAGAGGGAGGATTAAAATCAGAGAGTGGTCAGGCCGTCCTGGATTGGCTCTTCACTGCTGACACCAATTGCCCCCACGACTGCCGCAATATGGCCAGGTACCTGCTCACCCCCTCCCAGCAGATTGTCTGGGCCAAAGAATGGGAACGCCTGGCCCAAGTAGAGGCAAACCGCCCTCGAGCACCCGGGGATCTACTATCAGGGATAACCGCTGAGATGCTCACGGGCTCGGGACGCTATGCAGATGTCCAAGTCCAGCTGCAGTTCCCGACTGTGCTCCACCACATTGCTGCGCTCCTAGCCCGCCGAGCCTTTTACGTGGTTCCAGAGCCTACTCCAGTCCCTTCATTTACTGCCATCAAGCAAGGGATGAATGAGCCCTTTCAACATTGTGTTGACAGACTCTGGCAAGCTATCATGGCTCAATCCGAGCTGGGAGCAGAGCAGAAGGAATCCGTGTTCAAGCTGCTGGCGTTTGAAAACGCGAATCCGAGAATGAAGTCGCTGTTCTCCACTTTACCAAAAACAGCTGACGTCTCGGAGATGCTAGTGGTAGCTTCCAGGGCCACCCAAACACAGCAAAAACAAGGCATGGCCAGTGCCTTTGCCGCCGCCCTGGAACCCACCCAAAAGCTCCTTGCGGCAGGTGCGCAAGAACTAGACAGAAGACGATCACATGAATTACAACATTAACAAAAACCTGTTATCAAAACAACACAATACTAAAAGCACATTTCACACTACAGTGGAAGGGCTTAAACAACTTTTTAGTATGAGGAAGTTCAGATGTCCACTGGCACGTAGAACCAAGGGGTTAGAGGAGGCTTATCCAACAAAAATTTATCGGGGGGCCCCAAAAGCATCCCCAGACCCCTCCCGGGTCACGGCACGGTGGAGTCCTGGTTTCCTCCATGGTTGCCAAATTGAAGCCCAAAAAGCCAAATAAAATTCTTTAGAGACAAAACTCCAAGCCTATAGACAGCAAAAGCACACATACACACACACACTTTTTTTTTTTTTTTTTTTTTCTCTGCTGTGGTGTCTGCAGCAGGGCTCATTTTCTGAGCAGCAGCAGTGTGTGCGGGAGGGCGAGAAGCGGCTGCGGGGGCAGGAGTGGGGGTGTGCTCCGTACCAGGAGCAGCTCTTGCTCTCCACAGCAACTTTCAGCCTCCAAAAAAGGCATACTCATTCTCATAACTGTGTTTTTTGTCTTACTTCTCACCAATATATAAGAAAAACCAACAACAACCACTAGAAGATTCAAAAATGAAATGATATTGCTACTAAAATCTGGTAAAGTTACCCTGAAACAAAATGAAATGGTACAATCTCCTAAACCAAAACTGCAAGTATAATTACCAACCAAGTTTTTTATCTCTGTATGAAACACCAGTGTACCATGCACCACAATATACATCAATATTGAGAACTATATTGCAATGATGGTTCTTAAGCAGCTTTATCTTAAGGATTTTTACCTCAAGCAGCTTCTAAGAATTGGGCTGCTGTAGCACCTTTTTGGGAGTAGTCCCAATGCACATTTGGTTTTTTCATGAGCATTGTCATTCGCCGACATATAAAAAACCTTTGTTTTTTTTCTTTTTTTTTTTTCTCCTTTGACAAATCAAGATGTGACATTACCACTGAATAGAAGTGATCCACAAATTTTGAATATGACTCTGCTCTCTCTGTTTAATATTTGTAAAAGAAAGGTTTGCTTGTGCAGGATCATGAACAGTTTGCAAAGCCTTATATGCCAATTCTTGTGAAAGTTGTAACACTTCAGTTTGAAACCATGCCTGCAAATCTGCACGTACAAAAGGACAAGCACTCAGTAACATTTGTGCTTGCACTCCGTGTAATGCATTGGTGTTCTGTCTAGGAATCACAGCTGCATTTTCACATAGCATTTACCATTTATGATGAAATTGCAATTGTTGAGAAGAACTTAACAGAGTATTAATGAGCATTTTTGTGTCATATGGCATCAACAATTGAGCAGTAAAAAGATGTTGCAAAAGAGATTAAGTAAATGACTCAAATCGATTTCAAACCGTACTGTGCAATGGCAACTTCGACTTCTTTTATCATTTTCCAATCTAATGCAACCCATTGACCTCCTCCTCCTGGTCCCACAATCACTGGAAAACCATCGGACTCATATTGGGAACCATTTCTCCTTCAACTATAGCAATTTGAATAATTCCCTTCCATCTAGTTACTGGATACACATTACCACCCCCCCCACTACCCTCCCCTCCCCTCCCCATGTTGGATCTGGAAGAGGTGGAGAAATGGGTGTTAAATGGTTAAGGGAAATAGGAGCAGGAATAGGGAACGGATCAGGGGGTAAAAATGGATTAGTGCCCCATTGTTCGGGATGTTCCCTGGAGCAAAAACTAGAGTTTTTTCAGGGGTATACTCATCCTTGCTCTCCACTTCTGTTAGCTTCTTCAGCAGTTGCCTTAGTTGCTTGTCTCCGAGTCCCAGTTCCTTCCTTGGTTGTTGCTCTATAGCAGGCACTGATGGTGTTGACAGGTGAAGCAGAGGATTAATTGATGGCAACTGTGGTCAAGAAGGTAAATCAGGCTTCCAAGGTGGAAAGGTGGCAGAGCAGTTGGGAGCCGCGGCAGGCAGGCGCAAGGTCGAGAGTCTGCATTCCAAGATTCCTCACCTGTGTTCTCCGGCTTCTCTCCCTCTGGGTCCTCCGATGATTCTGGTGGTGTTTTCGGTTGCTTTTGGTTTTGCTTCTCGGTCCCATTTTTGCTTTTCATCCAACCCCCAGGGTCAAATGGCACAGTTGACTGAGTTTGAATCAGTACAGTCCCTTTAGGTGCTGGTAAGGGTATTTTAGGTGTCTCAAATAACTGTTTAGAGGTCAAGTTCATATTTTGAGCATTCATCAGTACTGGCAGATCAGATGTTAAGACAACAAATGCTGAGGCTGCTGCTGTCCTCTCACTTTTCATTTCTTTTAAGGTTTCTCTAATCAATTTCCAAAGTGTCACTAAGCGTTGTGCCTCCTTATCTCCGTTGCTACTTTTATCCCATAGGGCAATACCTATGGCTCCCCAAGTAGGTAACTCAAAAACAGTACCCATCGAGGGGATCAAGTCTCTATCCTGTGCCCATTTCAGTAATTCACGTAAGGTCCTGCCTTCATGTAATAAACCTCTCTTAGAGAGAATATATTGGAGGAGCTTAACTACTGCCTCTTCTTGTTGTACATCAGTGTAGACCCCATCTCCTCCCCAGCCGCTCACCTGATCAGGGCAAGATTCTTCAATTCCGAGCTCGTTTATTCCGTAGCCGGGCACCAGCTACATAGACTGCCGGGGCAGCAGTCTCCTTTCGGCTGGCTTCTCCGCTCCTCTCTCATTCGAGCTGTCTTCATCGCTCCTGGAAGCAACAGCATGAGAGTCCCTGGTCCGGGCCGTCCTTAGTCTCTGGTCCGGGCCACCCTGGGTCCCTGTTCGGGCGCCATTTGTGGGAAAACAGTCTGCGGAGGCTTAAGGATTCCATGTGCACATCAATATGATTGTATGAAATCGTTTATTAACAACTTGCACTCACTTTATATAGAGAAGTCTTGTTTACACCATCTTATCATGCAGGTGGCTTTGTATTCCAATTACACATACCATTCTCACGGAAAGATTCTTCTCACATAATTATTTTCCTCCTCTGTTGCCAATTAAGTTATCTCTTTCCCAGTAGCTCATTCTCAGAAAGCCTCTAACTAGGCCTCAATAACCATAAACCCAATGTGGCCTAAATTGAAGTAAGTCAGGATTGCTCACAACCTGTATATTTCTGAACTGTTTCCCCAACACAACATGGCTCGAAAATACAACACAAATGGGCCTGGAAAAAAATGCAAAGAGTGACCACTGAAAATTTTGCTGGGCCTAACCCACACATGGAACCATACCCACAGCACCACCAACAATCTGGCTGCAGGTTTGCTTTAGTACCAAACACCTTGATGAGGCAGTACAGCCTCAGACTGTCAGCACCGAACAATTGCTGATAATTTCATCATAAGCTTTGGGCTATGTGCAAGGACAGTGCTGCTTAAAGCATATTTTGTAACCGCAAGGAACAGTACGTTAGAACACTCGAAGGTTAAGGAGTAAGCAAGACGATTAGATTAAGGGACTCGGCACGATTACAACATCCACGAAGAAACTCGAATGTGTGAAAGATAAGCTTTGTTAGTTAATTGTTGCTAAATGCTTTGTAGCCAATCAAGTTAAAACGTGTGTAACGAGATGTAGAAATCACCAATCAGCAATATGTATACGTGGCACTAGCTCTTAGATTAGTGTATAAATATTGCCTTCTGATTCAATAAAGTTGGACATTTGTTTGCATCAAACAAGTCTCCGTCTCGCATCTGTTTGCATCAAACACCCACTGCGACACCTTGAATATTCAAATCCTTGGTGGCCACTCTCTCACTGTATCTCACTATAGCTCCAAAATTCCCTACAAAGTGGTTTGGGAAAAAAATGCAAAAAGTGACCACTGAAAATTTTTCTGGGCCTAACCCTCACATGGAACCCTACCCACAGGACTAGCAACAGTCAGGCTACAGCGTTGGTTTAGTACCAAAATCTTGAATATTTGACTTCTCGGCAGCCCCTCTCCCACTATACCTCAATGTGACTCCAAAATTGCACACAGACGCGCCTGGCAAAAAGTGACTGTTGGGAAGAGCACAATGGACAACACGCAGATTAATATAATCAATGTGTTGATGTTTATTGAGAGTAGCGGTAGCCCTTTTATACACAGTCAGGCTGATAACATAATATAAGCATATTGCTGATTGGTACAACACATTTTTCATATGCAACAGTGCACTAAGTGGTTAAATACAATTCTTTGTGTTGTCTATGAGATGCTTTCCCATCCTGTTATTCTTCTTTTCTGTTGCCAACTCCCTTATCTTTTGCCTGTAGCTGATCTTTTAGTAACCTTGCAGCTGGGCCTCAAGGCCCTTAACTCACTCTGGCTAAAGCTCAATAGTCAGGAATGCTCACATGTCCATTTTCTTCTAAAAACTCTCCAACAAGTGACCACTGAAAACTTTTGCTGGGCCGGACCCTCACATGGAACCCCACCCACAGCATCATCATCAGCAACACTCGAGGGTTTGATTTAGTACCAAAAACCATGAATATTCGACCCCTCGGCGGCCGGTCTCCTACTATATCTCAATATGACTCTAAATTCCGCATAAATAGGCCTGGCAAAAAAATGCAAAGAGTGACCACTGAAAACTTTTGCTGTTCCTAAGCCTCACATGGAACCCTACCCACAGTACCAGCAAAAATTGGGCTACGGGTTATTTAGTACAAAAACCCTAACATATTCGACCCCTGAGCGGCCACTCACCCACTGTTTCTCAATATTGCTCTAAAATTCCACGCAAACAGTCCTGGAAAAAAAAACACAAAGTGACCACTGAAAACTTTTGCTGGCCCTAGCCCTCACATGGACCCCTACCTACAGTACCAGCAACAATCCAGCTATGGGTTTGCTTTAGTACCAAAAACCTTGAATGTTCGACCCCTCGGCGTCCAATCTCCCACTGTTTCATGTGGCTCCAAAATTCCATAAAAATGGGTCGGGCTCAGAAGTACAAAGAGTGATCACAGAAAACTATTGCTGGCCCTAACCCTCACATGGAACTCTTCACACAGCACCAGACACAATCTGGCTTTTGGTTTGCTTTAGCATCAAAAACCTCTAATATTTGCCACAAAAAGGCCTGGCAAAAACGGGCTGAGAGTGACCACTGAAATCTTTTGCGGGCCCTAACCCTCACATTGACCCCTTACCTACAGTACAAGCAACAATTTGGCTAACTGTTTGCTTTAGTACCAAAAACCTCAAATATTTGAACCCTTGGCAGCCACACTCCCACTGCATCTCAATATGACTCCTAAATCCCATAGAAACAGGTCTGGCTCAAAAGTGCAAAGAGTGACAGCTGAAAACTTTTGCTGTCCCTAACCCTCACAAAGAACCCTACACACAACACCATCAATAATTGGGCTACGGGTTTGCTTTAGTATCAAAAACCTCGAATATTCAAACCCTTGGCAGTTACTCTCCCACTGTATATCAATATGGATAAAAAATTACGTACAAAATGGCCTGGAAAAAAAACACTAAGAGTGACCACTGAAAACTTTTGCTAGCCCTAACCCTCATAGGGAACCCTACCCACAGCATCAGCAACAATCAAGAAACTGATTTGCTTAAGTACCAAAAACCTTAAATATTCGACCTCTCAGCAGCCACTCTCCCACTGTATCTCAATATGTCCCCAAAAGTGCACATAAACAAGTCTGGTTGAAAAGTTTAAAGAGGGACCACTGAAAACTTTTGTTGTCCCTAACCCTCACATGGAACTCTACCAGCAGCACCAGAAACAATCAGACAAGGTTTTGCTTTAGTACCAAAAGCTTCAAATATTAGACACCTCAGCAGCCACTCTTCCACTGTATCTCAATATGTCTCCAAAATTCCACACAAACTGGCCTGGTTGAAAAGTTTAAAGAGTGACCACTGAAAATTTTTGCTGGTCCTAACCTCACATTGAACCCTACTCACAGCACCAGCAACATTCAAGCTACGGGTTTCTATTGTACCAAAAACCTAGAATATTCATTCTCTTGGCAGCCACTCTCCCACTGTACCTGAAAATGGATCCAAAATTCCACACAATCAGGCAAAGAAAAAAAATGCAAAAAGTATCCATTGAAAACTTTTGCTGGCCCTAACCCAAACAAAGCTCCACTTTTCTGAATTCCACATGCTCCTTGGGTTTGCCCTTTTGAATGTCCATGGCAAACAAGATTTGAGTCAGTCCCGTAGAACCAAAGCCCCCATCTCCGTGTTCCTTTTGTGTTGTTCAAGGAACACTAGTCTGAAAAGGAACCAACTGAGCAATTTCACTTCCTGCAGGTATTGAAACTGGAGGTGTCAATGTATACATAATGATTTTGATTATACCAGTATAATCTGCATCATACTCCTGGCACTATGAATATACCTTGCCTAGTAGTAGAAGATCTTCCTAATAAGGCACATAATCCGTGTCCCAAAGGGCCTTTTCATGTAGAATCTACCAATCGTATTGCTTGATCTGTTAGAGTAATATCTACTGCTGTGGTTACGTCCACTCTGGCACTCCCTGCAGTGGTGGAGTAGCAGCGGTCCAAGCACCCTGTATTTATGTCATTGCACGTGAGGGGTACGCACTCTGCATCCCGTTTCCCTTCTGTTTGCATTCTGCTGTATAGTGATTAGATTTTTTACACAATTCACACCATTTTGCCTTTTGAGTGTTAAGGTTCCGTGCCAGCCTTTCCGTAGTTTCGTTTTTGCATTGTGCTTTGAAATGGTCTGCTTTTCCACAGTTAAAACATTTTCTGTCTCTTATTTTCTCTTTTTGTTCTTTATTTTGTACTATAGGAAGTACCGCGGAGCCTACTGCAGTGGCAAGATATGCAGCTTTATCTGCTTCTGGCATTCGCTCAGAAGCTTCTAAGAATTGAGCTGCTGTAGCACCTTATGGGAGTAGTCCTAACGCACGTTTAGTTTTTTCATTAGCATTATCATATGCTAACATATAAAAAAATTCTGTTTTCATCTCTTCTGACAAATCCAGATGTGATATTATTGCTGAATATAAGCAATCCACAGATTTTTAATATGGCTCTGCTCCCCCCTGTTTAATATTTGTAAAAGAGGGGGTTGCTTGTGCAGGATCATGCACAGTTTGCAAAGCTTTATACGGCAATTCTTGTGAAAGTTGTAACACTTCAGTTTGAAACCACGCCTGCAAATCTGCTCATACAAAAGGACAAGCACCCAGTAACATCTGTGCTCGCACTCCGTATAATGCATCGGTGTTCTGGCTAGGAATCGCTGCTCCATTTTCACACAGCACTGTTGAGAAGGAGTTTACAGAGTATTAATAAGCATTTTTGTGTCATATGGCATCAACAATTGAGCAGTAAATATGTTGCAAAAGAGATTGAGTAAATGACAATTTCAAACTGTACTGTGTAATGGCAGCTTTGGCTTCTTTTATCATTTTCCAATCTAATGCAACCCATTGATCTCCGCCTTCTGGTCTCACAATCACTGGAAAAGCCATTGGACCCATATTGGGAACCATTTCTCCTTCAACTATAGCATTTCGAATACTTCCCTTCCATCTAGTTACTGGATCCACACTCCCACGCCCCCCCAACACCCCCCCCCTAACACCCTCTCCTCCCCATGTTGGATCTGTAAGAGGTGGAGCAGTGGGTGTTAAAGGGTTAAGGGTTAAGGGAAGTAGGAGCAGGAATAGGGAACGGATCAGGGGGTAAAAATGGATTAGTGTCCCTGGGTTGTTCGGGATGTTCCCCGGAGCAAAAACTAGGGGGTTTTTCAGGGGTATACTCATCCTTGGTCTCCAGTTCTTTCAGTTTTTTCAGTAGTTCCCTTGGTTGCTTGTCTCCAAGTCCAGTTTTTCTTTCGGTTGTTGCTCTATAGCAGGCACTGATGGTGTTGACAGGGGAAGCGGAGGATAGATTGATGGCAACGGTGGTCGAGAAGATAAATCATGTGGTGGAGGTGGGGAGGAAGGCAGCAGCGGCAGAGCGGCCGCGAGCCGCGGCAGGCAGGTGGGAGGGTGAGAGATCTGCATTCTGAGATTCCTCACCCGTGTTCTCCGGCTTCTCTCCCTCTGGGTCCTCCGACACTTCTGGTGGCGGTGGTGTTTTCGGTCACTTTTGGTTTTGCTTCTTGGACCCATTTTTACTTTTCATCCGACCCCCAGGGTCAAAAGGCACAGTTGGCTGAGCTTGAATCCGTATAGCCCCCACAGGTGCTGGTGGGGGTACTTTAGGTGTCTCAAATAACTGTTTAGAGGTCAAGTCCATATTTTGAGCATTTGTCGATAACTGTTTAGAGGTCAAGTCCATGATTTGCGCATTCATCAGTATACCTAGTAACGACACTGCCGCCTCTGTCTGCATTTCCCTCAGGTTTTCATTGCCTACCTTATGGGTGTGAGTGGGCAACTCACTTCCAGCTCCTGCTGCGATTGCCAGGCAGGGCCAACTCCCATCTGCATTTCCCAGCGATTCATCGGGAAGAGCACAAAACTGGAAACTGTGGCAAACACCAATATGGTTAAAGCACAGCTCCTGGATCTGTTTCGGATAACTTGGTATCCCTCTCTTAGAGAGTATACTACGTAGTAATGGCACTACCGCCTCTGTCTGCATTTGCCTCAGGTTTGAAGTGCCTACCTTATGGGGGTGAGTGGCCAACTCACTTCCAGCTCCTGCTGCGATTGCCAGGCAGAGCCAACTCCCATCCACGTTTCCTGACGTCCAGATAAAATGTTGCATGAAGCAACTAGCAGCAATTCAGGGTCCCTTGTTCGGGCGCCATTTGTCTGAAAGAGCACAGTGGATAACACGCAGATTTTAGTAACCTTGCAGCTGGGCCTCAAGGCCCTTAGCTCACTCTGGCTAATGCTAAATAGTCAGGATTGCTCACATGTCCATTTTCTTCCAAAAACTTTCCAGCAGTTACCCTTAGCCCTTTTGAGCCAGGCCCATTTGGATTTTTTGAGCCATATTGAGATACAGTAGGATAGTGGAAGCCGAAGGGTCGAATATTCAAGTTTTTTGGTACTAAAGCAAACCCGTAGCCCAATTGTTGCTGGTGACGTGGTTAGGGTTCCATGTGAGGGTTATGGCCAGCAAAAGTTTTAAGCGGTCACTATTAGCGGCATTCCCCATTCGCCAACAGGTCAAGCTATAGTAGAGAGGGCAAATCAAACATTAAAGGACTATCTGACGAAATTTACAGATTTGCAAGACCCATAGGAGCGATTAGCAAAGACTCTCTTTGTCTTGAATTATCTGTGTATATTTGGGGAAGAAAAGTTAGCACCAGCGTATGTTCATGGGACAGTGGCCCAATGAGCAGAGTCCCAGGAACCCCCGCTATATGTTACTTATAGAGATCCTGCAACAGGTATATGGTAAGGACCGGCAGAAGTTAAATATCTAGGTAGAGGTCACATGTGTGTTTCCACCCCTACAGGTACCTTGTGGGTTACCAGCAAGTGGACTCGGCCAGTACCCGCTAACCGCAGTATCTCCACTGAATCCAGAACTAAAAGCTCAAGAGCAGAGACGGCTGTATTGAGTGGTTAACATGTTCAAAGACAAAGACTGCAGTGTTGGCCTCATCATAGGTTTAACTATCATTTTAGGTTTTAATTGCTTTGCTTTCCTGAACTTTGACCCTCGACAGAATGTCTGGGTTACCCTTGCGCATCAGCTTAATACTACTTCCTTCTGTGCCAGTTTAGCGAGCCCCCAATTGCCTTTTATTACGTGTTTAGTTGGTGTACCAGCCTCTGAAGGAACTTGGCCAGTGTTTCAAGCAGCCATGAATCGCACGCAAGTGCAATTTCACACTGAGAGTTTATGTCCTACCAAGGCCAGCTTAGTTGCATGTTTAAGTGATTATGGCACTTGGGATGATCGTTTGCCTGTTGGGCCCGATCCCCAAGAATTAAGCCTTGTAGATTCTCTAAATGCCACTTATTGGTTTTGGATAAGTAGCTTGTCTGCTGATTGCACAGAAGGTACAGGAAGACAATGCGCTACTACCAACGTTTTCCCAATTGGCAATTTTAGTCAGTGGTGCAACTACACCCTCCGCGGTGCTACTAACCCATTGCCTGGGACGCAGCTTCCTAGGAAATTACCAGCAGGGTATTTTTTAATTTGTGGAGATCGGGCATGGTCAGGTATACCTTCCCATCCCATTGGAGGGCCTTGCACCATTGGTCAATTGAGTTTAGCTATGCCTCACGCACACCCGAACAGTACCCATCGTGTGCAGTGGAAACGAAGCCTAACAAACACTAACGCAGGAATGTGACGATGAAGTTAACCTTTGGTCCAAACAGCAGGTGATTGTTACTTCTATCTTCTTGCCAGGAGCAGCTGCCGCTCGTGCACATCGAAACCTGGAGGAACTGAGTTGTTGGGTAGTAAAGCATGCTAGTGATACCAGCAAGGTGTTATCTGAATTAGCTGATGATTTATCTTCTGTACAACATGCAGTATTAGAAAATAGAGCGGCCATTGATTGTCTGCTTTTAGCTCATGGCCATGGCTGTAAAGATTTCAACGGTATGTGCTGTATGAATTTGAGTGGTCATTCTAAATCAATACATAAGGAGATACAACAGCTAGTAGAACATACTCAAAATATCAAGCAAGATGCAGGATTCTTTGGCATAGATGAATTAGTCAATTGGTTTGGCCTCACTGGATGGCTTCAAAGTTTATGTAAAACTGTTTTGCTTGTACTTTTCATTATATTGATAACTTTTGTGTGCCTTAGTTGTATGTTAGCAATACTTAAGAAGCTATTTGCCAAAGCTGCTAATATCATGATTGTACAAAAAGATAAAGGGTTTGTTGGAAAATGGCTTGAGGAGCAAGGACATGGACCTATACTAAGCACCAAAGATTGTGAACGGTTACACAAGAAGTATATTAAGAAGTCATGAGACCCACAGAGACTCCGGGATATATCACTAAAAAAAAAAAAAAAAAAAAAAAAAGGGTGGGGGTGCCTACACTCCATCTAGACTTCGCCCGTTATGAATATAGTGATTGAATGTTGCAATCCTATGTCTTTTTGGTGTTTTAATTTGGCAACTATGAAGGAACTAGGACTCCATCGTGCTGTTAGCCGGTGGGACTTGGAGACGCTTATAGGGGCCCCCTGACAAAGATTCCATCGGATAAGCCTCTCCTATCCCTCCTTTGGCTTTCTGCGCTAGTGGACGCCAGACTTTCCTAATATTGAACAGAACTCTGTCTGAAAGTGCATGTGTATGAGTGGTCGTGGGAAACAGAGACTTGTCATGAATGCGAAGTCAATTTACACTTGATTAAGGGAACAAAATTCGGTTGATAACCTGTTAACCAATTTGTTTGATTCATTAACCAAGTAGTTTTTAGACTGTTTAAAGAAGGCATTATGATATTGATTGTATTCTTAAGTTCTGCATGTTTTGTTGTTTGTATTAAGTTTGTTTAAGAGTTAGCTCTGCAAAAGTTTTAACCAAACATGGGCTTGTGCAAAAAGAAAAAGGGGGATATGTTGTAGAATGTTGGAGAATGTTCCCAAATGCTCCCGAAAAGGTAGGGGGTGTGACCCCTTTGCTGTGCCCAACCCCATGTTTGAGGGGCCAATTAGATCGGCCCATAATTCTGTGCTACCTGCACCAGGGATTCGCTGTGCTACAGGTAAACACACTGGGTGTCCAATAAAATGTTATGTTGATGCATGGTGGCGTGGGTGTGGTCACAGAAACACTATATAAGTAAAAGTTACTGCGCAATAAAGTTGAAGCTTTTTTACCAACCATATTGGTTGCATTAGTTTTCCCTCACCGTTTTCCAACATGGTGCTGTGGGTAGGGTTCCATGTAAGGGTTGGTTCCAGCAAAGGTTTTCAATGGTCACTCTTTGCATTTTTTTTCCAGGCCCGTTTATGTTGAATTTTGAAGTCATATTGAGATACAGTAGGAGAGTGGCTGCCAAGGGATTGAATATTCAAGGTTTTTGGTACTTAAGCAAACCCATAGTCCAATAGTAAGTGGTTCTGTGGGTACGGTTCATGTGAGGTTTAGGGCCATCAAAAGTTTTCAGTTGTCACTCTTTCGGTTTTTTGCCAAACCTGTTTGTATGTTTCTTGAGCAATATAGAGATACAAAGGGAGAGACTACGAGGGCTCGAACAATGGAGAATTTTTGTACTAAAGCAAACTCGTAGCTCGATTGTTGCTGCTGCTGTGCGTAAGGTTCCATGTGAGGGTAAGGGTCAGCAAAAGTTTTCAGTGGTGACTCTATGTTTTTTTCCAGGCCTCTTTGTGTGTTATTTTGTAGCCATATTGAGATACAGTGAGAGAGTGGCTGCCGAGGGGATGAATATTCGAGGTGTTTGGTACTAAAAAAACCCAAAGGCTGCAAAGGGTGAGTGGCTGCAAAGGTATTGAATATTCGAGATCTTTGGTAGTAAAGAAAACCTGTAGCCTGATGGTTGCTGGTGCTGCGGGTAGGGTTCCATTTGAGGGTTAGGGCCAGAAAACGTTTCCAGTGGTCACTCTTTGCATTTCTTGCCAGGCCCATTGATGTTGAGTTTTGCAGCCATGTTGAGATACAGTGGGAGAGTGGCTGCCGAGGGATCTAATATTCGGGGTTTTTGGTACTAAAGCAAAGCCGTAGACTGATTGTTGCTGCTTCTGTGAGTAAGGTTCCATGTGATGGTTAGGGCCAGCAATAGTTTTCAGTGGTCACTCTTTACATTTTGAGCCAGGCCTGTTTGTGTGTTATTTTGGAGCCATATTGAGATACAATGGGAGAGTGATCAACGGGGGGTCGAAATTAATGGGTTGTGGTACTAAAGCAAACCCATAGCCCGATTGTTGCTGGTGTTGTGGGTTGGGTTCTTTGTGAGGGTTGGAACGAGAAAAAAATTTCAACTGTCACTTTTTGCATTTTTTTCCTGTACCGTTTATGATGAATTTTGGAGCTATATTGAGATACAGTGTGAGAGTGGCCTCCGAGGATTTGAATATATGAGTTTTTTGATACTAAAGCAAACTTGTAAACAGATTATTTCTGGTTCTGTGGGTAGGTTTCCAGGTGAGGGTTAGGGCCAGCAAAAGTTTTCAGTGGTCACTCTTTGCACTTTTGAGCCACACCCATATGTATGGAATTTTGGAGCTGTATTTAGATACAGTGGGAGAGTGGCTGTGGAGGTCGAATATTCAAGGTTTTTGGTACTAAAGCAACGTTGTAGACTGATTATTGCTAGTTCTGTGGGAAGGGTTTCATGTGACGGTTCGGGCCAGCAAAATTTTCAGTGGTCACTCATTGCATTTTTTTGCCAACCCCATTTGTATGGAATTTTGGAGCCATATTCAGCCCACAAGCTGGCGGGTCTAATAAGGAGGGCTTTAAACTAGGTTCGAAGGGGGAAGGGGTTGAAACAAGGTTCTCCGGAAAGGAGCCCAAGGGTGGACAGCGCAAGTTAAGGGACAAACCAGCAGCCCAACTGAAGTGCATGTACACCAATGCACGCAGCATGGGCAACAAACAGGAGGAGCTGGAAGCCACCATGCAGCAGGAAAGATATGATGTAGTCGCTATCACGGAAACGTGGTGGGATGACTCCCATGACTGCAGTGCTGCAATGGGTGGCTACAGGCTCTTCAGAAAGGACAGACAGAGTAGGAGAGGTGGAGGGGTAGCCCTGTATGTGAGAGAGTCTCTTGACTCCATAGAAATTGAAGTAGGTGATAATAAGGTGGAGTGCCTGTGGGTCAGAATCAGAGGGAAGGCCAACAAGGCTGATACTGTGATGAGAGTCTGTTACAGACCACCCAACCAGGAGGATGAGGGTGATGAACTCTTCTACAAGCAGCTGGCACATGTTTCAAAATCGTCGTCCCTTATTCTCGTGGGTGACTTTAACCTGCCGGACATCTGCTGGGAATTCCACACAGCAGAGAGGAGTCAGACCCAGCCAGCACGGGTTTAGGAAGGGCAGGTCCTGTCTGACCAACCTGATCTCCTTTTATGATCAGGTGACCCGCTTGGTGGATGAGGGGAAGGCTGTGGATGTGGTCTATCTGGACTTCAGCAAGGCCTTCGACACCGTCTCCCACAGCATCCTCCTGAGAAAGCTGGCTGCCCACAGCTTGGACAAGCGTACTCTGCACTGGGTTAAGAATTGGCTGGAGGGCCGGGCCCAGAGAGTGGTACTGAATGGGGCTGCTTCCAGTTGGCGGCCGGTCACCAGCGGTGTCCCCCAGGGATCAGTGCTGGGCCCAGTCCTGTTCAATATCTTCATTGATGACTTGGATGAGGGGATTGAGTCCATCATCAGCAAGTTTGCTGATGACACCAAGCTGGGGAGAAGTGTTGATCAGCTGGAAGGCAGGAGGATTCTGCAGAGGGACCTGGACAGACTGGAGAGATGGGCTGACTCCAATGGGATGAGCTTCAACAAGGCCAAGTGCCGGGTCCTGCACTTTGGCCACAACAACCCCATGCAGCGCTACAGGCTGGGGACAGAGTGGTTGGAGAGCAGCCAGGCAGAAAGGGACCTGGGAGTCTGGATTGACAGGAAGCTGAACATGAGCCAGCAGTGTGCCCAGGTGACCAAGAAGGCCAATGGCATCCTGGCATGTATCAGAAACAGCATCACCAGCAGGTCCAAGGAGGTGATTCTGCCCCTATACTCAGCCCTGGTAAGGCCACACCTTGAGTACTGTGTTCAGTTCTGGGCCCCTCAGTTCAAGAAGGATATTGAGGTCCTCGAACAGGTCCAAAGGAGGGCAACCAAGCTGGTGAAGGGACTCGAACACAGATCCTATGAGGAGAGGCTGAGGGAGCTGGGGCTGTTCAGCCTGAAGAAGAGGAGGCTCAGGGGAGACCTCATTGCTCTCTACAACTACCTGAAAGGAGGGTGTAGCCAGGGGGGGGTTGGTCTCTTTTCCCAGGCAACTCTCAGTAAGACAAGAGGGCATGGTCTTAAATTGTGCCGGGGGAAGTTCAGATTGGATATTAGAAAGAATTTTTTCACAGAAAGGGTGATCAGACATTGGAACGGGCTGCCATAGTGCCATAGTCTAGTGACTGTGGCGGTAGTGGATCAAGGGTTGGACTTGATGATCTCTGAGGTCCCTTCCAACCCAGCCTATTCTATGATTCTATGATTCTATAAAGTGGGAGAGTGGCTACCAAGGGCTCAAATATTCCAAGTTTTTTTATATTAAAGCAAACCTTTAGCCTGATTGTTGCTTGTGCTGTGGGTAGGGTTCAATGTGAGAGTAACGGCTCATAAAAATTTTAAGCGGTCAGTCTTGGCACCTTTGAGCCATGCGCATTTGTGTGGAATTTTAAAGCTATATTGAGATACAGTGGGAGAGTGGCTGCTGAGGGATCGAATACTCAATGTTTTTTGTACTAAACCAAACCTGTAGCCTGATTGCTGCTGGTGCTGTGGGTAGGGTTCCATGTTAGGGTCAGGGCAGAAAAAGTTTTCACTCGTCATTCTTCGTATTCTTCTTCCAGACCCGTTTGAATGGGATTTTGGAGCCATATTGAGATACAACTGGGGAGCCTTATAGGGCTCGAACATTCGACATTTCTGATACTAAAGCAACCCCGTAGCTCGATTCTTCCTTGTGCTGTGGGAAGGGTTCCGTGTGAGAGCTAGGTCCAGCAAAAGTTTTCCCTGAACTCTCTTCGCATTTGTTTTCCAGGCCTGATTTTATGTAGTTTTTGAGCCATATTGAGATACAGTGGGAGAGTCACTGCGGAGGGGTCAAATATTTGGGGGTTTTGGTACAAAAAGAAACCCGTAGCCTGATTGTTGATGGTACTGTGGATAGGGTTCAATGTGAGGGTAATGGCTAGAAAAGGTTTTCAGTGGTCACTATTTGCACTTTTGAGCTGTGCCTGTTTGTGTGGAATTTCAGAGCCATGTTAAGATACAGTAGGAGAGTGGCCACCAAGTAGTCGAACATTCGAGGTTTTTGGTAGTAAAGCAAACCCATAGCTCGATTGTTGATGGTGCTGTGGGTAGGGTACCCTGTTTGGGTTAGGGCCAGCAAAAGTTTTCAATGGATACTTTTTGCATTTTTTTTCTTTGCCTGATTGTGTGGAATTTTGGATCCATTTTCAGGTACAGTGGGAGAGTGGCTGCCAAGAGAATGAATATTCTAGGTTTTTGGTACAATAGAAACCCGTAGCTTGAATGTTGCTGGTGCTGTGAGTAGGGTTCAATGTGAGGTTAGGACCAGCAAAAATTTTCAGTGGTCACTCTTTAAACTTTTCAACCAGGCCAGTTTGTGTGGAATTTTGGAGACATATTGAGATACAGTGGAAGAGTGGCTGCTGAGGTGTCTAATATTTGAAGCTTTTGGTACTAAAGCAAAACCTTGTCTGATTGTTTCTGGTGCTGCTGGTAGAGTTCCATGTGAGGGTTAGGGACAACAAAAGTTTTCAGTGGTCCCTCTTTAAACTTTTCAACCAGACTTGTTTATGTGCACTTTTGGGGACATATTGAGATACAGTGGGAGAGTGGCTGCTGAGAGGTCGAATATTTAAGGTTTTTGGTACTTAAGCAAATCAGTTTCTTGATTGTTGCTGATGCTGTGGGTAGGGTTCCCTATGAGGGTTAGGGCTAGCAAAAGTTTTCAGTGGTCACTCTTAGTGTTTTTTTTCCAGGCCATTTTGTACTTAATTTTTTATCCATATTGATATACAGTGGGAGAGTAACTGCCAAGGGTTTGAATATTCGAGGTTTTTGATACTAAAGCAAACCCGTAGCCCAATTATTGATGGTGTTGTGTGTAGGGTTCTTTGTGAGGGTTAGGGACAGCAAAAGTTTTCAGCTGTCACTCTTTGCACTTTTGAGCCAGACCTGTTTCTATGGGATTTAGGAGTCATATTGAGATGCAGTGGGAGTGTGGCTGCCAAGGGTTCAAATATTTGAGGTTTTTGGTACTAAAGCAAACAGTTAGCCAAATTGTTGCTTGTACTGTAGGTAAGGGGTCAATGTGAGGGTTAGGGCCCGCAAAAGATTTCAGTGGTCACTCTCAGCCCGTTTTTGCCAGGCCTTTTTGTGGCAAATATTAGAGGTTTTTGATGCTAAAGCAAACCAAAAGCCAGATTGTGTCTGGTGCTGTGTGAAGAGTTCCATGTGAGGGTTAGGGCCAGCAATAGTTTTCTGTGATCACTCTTTGTACTTCTGAGCCCGACCCATTTTTATGGAATTTTGGAGCCACATGAAACAGTGGGAGATTGGACGCCGAGGGGTCGAACATTCAAGGTTTTTGGTACTAAAGCAAACCCATAGCTGGATTGTTGCTGGTACTGTAGGTAGGGGTCCATGTGAGGGCTAGGGCCAGCAAAAGTTTTCAGTGGTCACTTTGTGTTTTTTTTTCCAGGACTGTTTGCGTGGAATTTTAGAGCAATATTGAGAAACAGTGGGTGAGTGGCCGCTCAGGGGTCGAATATGTTAGGGTTTTTGTACTAAATAACCCGTAGCCCAATTTTTGCTGGTACTGTGGGTAGGGTTCCATGTGAGGCTTAGGAACAGCAAAAGTTTTCAGTGGTCACTCTTTGCATTTTTTTGCCAGGCCTATTTATGCGGAATTTAGAGTCATATTGAGATATAGTAGGAGACCGGCCGCCGAGGGGTCGAATATTCATGGTTTTTGGTACTAAATCAAACCCTCGAGTGTTGCTGATGATGATGCTGTGGGTGGGGTTCCATGTGAGGGTCCGGCCCAGCAAAAGTTTTCAGTGGTCACTTGTTGGAGAGTTTTTAGAAGAAAATGGACATGTGAGCATTCCTGACTATTGAGCTTTAGCCAGAGTGAGTTAAGGGCCTTGAGGCCCAGCTGCAAGGTTACTAAAAGATCAGCTACAGGCAAAAGATAAGGGAGTTGGCAACAGAAAAGAAGAATAACAGGATGGGAAAGCATCTCATAGACAACACAAAGAATTGTATTTAACCACTTAGTGCACTGTTGCATATGAAAAATGTGTTGTACCAATCAGCAATATGCTTATATTATGTTATCAGCCTGACTGTGTATAAAAGGGCTACCGCTACTCTCAATAAACATCAACACATTGATTATATTAATCTGCGTGTTGTCCATTGTGCTCTTCCCAACAGTCACTTTTTGCCAGGCGCGTCTGTGTGCAATTTTGGAGTCACATTGAGGTATAGTGGGAGAGGGGCTGCCGAGAAGTCAAATATTCAAGATTTTGGTACTAAACCAACGCTGTAGCCTGACTGTTGCTAGTCCTGTGGGTAGGGTTCCATGTGAGGGTTAGGCCCAGAAAAATTTTCAGTGGTCACTTTTTGCATTTTTTTCCCAAACCACTTTGTAGGGAATTTTGGAGCTATAGTGAGATACAGTGAGAGAGTGGCCACCAAGGATTTGAATATTCAAGGTGTCGCAGTGGGTGTTTGATGCAAACAGATGCGAGACGGAGACTTGTTTGATGCAAACAAATGTCCAACTTTATTGAATCAGAAGGCAATATTTATACACTAATCTAAGAGCTAGTGCCACGTATACATATTGCTGATTGGTGATTTCTACATCTCGTTACACACGTTTTAACTTGATTGGCTACAAAGCATTTAGCAACAATTAACTAACAAAGCTTATCTTTCACACATTCGAGTTTCTTCGTGGATGTTGTAATCGTGCCGAGTCCCTTAATCTAATCGTCTTGCTTACTCCTTAACCTTCGAGTGTTCTAACGTACTGTTCCTTGCGGTTACAAAATATGCTTTAAGCAGCACTGTCCTTGCACATAGCCCAAAGCTTATGATGAAATTATCAGCAATTGTTCGGTGCTGACAGTCTGAGGCTGTACTGCCTCATCAAGGTGTTTGGTACTAAAGCAAACCTGCAGCCAGATTGTTGGTGGTGCTGTGGGTATGGTTCCATGTGTGGGTTAGGCCCAGCAAAATTTTCAGTGGTCACTCTTTGCATTTTTTTCCAGGCCCATTTGTGTTGTATTTTCGAGCCATGTTGTGTTGGGGAAACAGTTCAGAAATATACAGGTTGTGAGCAATCCTGACTTACTTCAATTTAGGCCACATTGGGTTTATGGTTATTGAGGCCTAGTTAGAGGCTTTCTGAGAATGAGCTACTGGGAAAGAGATAACTTAATTGGCAACAGAGGAGGAAAATAATTATGTGAGAAGAATCTTTCCGTGAGAATGGTATGTGTAATTGGAATACAAAGCCACCTGCATGATAAGATGGTGTAAACAAGACTTCTCTATATAAAGTGAGTGCAAGTTGTTAATAAACGATTTCATACAATCATATTGATGTGCACATGGAATCCTTAAGCCTCCGCAGACTGTTTTCCCACAAATGGCGCCCGAACAGGGACCCAGGGTGGCCCGGACCAGAGACTAAGGACGGCCCGGACCAGGGACTCTCATGCTGTTGCTTCCAGGAGCGATGAAGACAGCTCGAATGAGAGAGGAGCGGAGAAGCCAGCCGAAAGGAGACTTGCTGCCCCGGCAGTCTATGTAGCTGGTGCCCGGCTACGGAATAAACGAGCTCGGAATTGAAGAATCTTGCCCTGATCAGGTGAGCGGCTGGGGAGGAGATGGGGTCTACACTGATGTACAACAAGAAGAGGCAGTAGTTAAGCTCCTCCAATATATTCTCTCTAAGAGAGGTTTATTACATGAAGGCAGGACCTTACGTGAATTACTGAAATGGGCACAGGGTAGAGACTTGATCCCCTTGATGGGTACTGTTTTTGAGTTTCCTACTTGGGGAGCCATAGGTATTGCCCTATGGGATAAAAGTAGCAACGGAGATAAGGAGTCACAATGCTTAGCGACACTCTGGAAATTGATTAGAGAAACCTTAAAAGAAATGAAAAGTGAGAGGACAGCAGCAGCCTCAGCATTTGTTGTCTTAACATCTGATCTACCAGTACTGATGAATGCTCAAAATATGGGCTTGACCTCTAAACAGTTATTTGAGACACCTAAAATACCCTTACCAGCACCTAAAGGGACTGTACTGATTCAAACTCAGTCAACTGTGCCATTTGACCCTGGGGGTTGGATGAAAAGCAAAAATGGGACCGAGAAGCAAAACCAAAAGCAACCGAAAACACCACCAGAATCATCGGAGGACCCAGAGGGAGAGAAGCCGGAGAACACAGGTGAGGAATCTTGGAATGCAGACTCTCGACCTTGCGCCTGCCTGCCGCGGCTCCCAACTGCTCTGCCACCTTTCCACCTTGGAAGCCTGATTTACCTTCTTGACCACAGTTGCCATCAATTAATCCTCTGCTTCACCTGTCAACACCATCAGTGCCTGCTATAGAGCAACAACCAAGGAAGGAACTGGGACTCGGAGACAAGCAACTAAGGCAACTGCTGAAGAAGCTAACAGAAGTGGAGAGCAAGGATGAGTATACCCCTGAAAAAACTAGTTTTTGCTCCAGGGAACATCCCGAACAATGGGGCACTAATCCATTTTTACCCCCTGATCCGTTCCCTATTCCTGCTCCTATTTCCCTTAACCATTTAACACCCATTTCTCCACCTCTTCCAGATCCAACATGGGGAGGGGAGGGAGGGTAGTGGGGGGGTGGTAATGTGTATCCAGTAACTAGATGGAAGGGAATTATTCAAATTGCTATAGTTGAAGGAGAAATGGTTCCCAATATGAGTCCGATGGTTTTCCAGTGATTGTGGGACCAGGAGGAGGAGGTCAATGGGTTGCATTAGATTGGAAAATGATAAAAGAAGTCGAAGTTGCCATTGCACAGTACGGTTTGAAATCGATTTGAGTCATTTACTTAATCTCTTTTGCAACATCTTTTTACTGCTCAATTGTTGATGCCATATGACACAAAAATGCTCATTAATACTCTGTTAAGTTCTTCTCAACAATTGCAATTTCATCATAAATGGTAAATGCTATGTGAAAATGCAGCTGTGATTCCTAGACAGAACACCAATGCATTACACGGAGTGCAAGCACAAATGTTACTGAGTGCTTGTCCTTTTGTACGTGCAGATTTGCAGGCATGGTTTCAAACTGAAGTGTTACAACTTTCACAAGAATTGGCATATAAGGCTTTGCAAACTGTTCATGATCCTGCACAAGCAAACCTTTCTTTTACAAATATTAAACAGAGAGAGCAGAGTCATATTCAAAATTTGTGGATCACTTCTATTCAGTGGTAATGTCACATCTTGATTTGTCAAAGGAGAAAAAAAAAAAGAAAAAAGAAAAAAAACAAAGGTTTTTTATATGTCGGCGAATGACAATGCTCATGAAAAAACCAAATGTGCATTGGGACTACTCCCAAAAAGGTGCTACAGCAGCCCAATTCTTAGAAGCTGCTTGAGGTAAAAATCCTTAAGATAAAGCTGCTTAAGAACCATCATTGCAATATAGTTCTCAATATTGATGTATATTGTGGTGCATGGTACACTGGTGTTTCATACAGAGATAAAAAACTTGGTTGGTAATTATACTTGCAGTTTTGGTTTAGGAGATTGTACCATTTCATTTTGTTTCAGGGTAACTTTACCAGATTTTAGTAGCAATATCATTTCATTTTTGAATCTTCTAGTGGTTGTTGTTGGTTTTTCTTATATATTGGTGAGAAGTAAGACAAAAACACAGTTATGAGAATGAGTATGCCTTTTTTGGAGGCTGAAAGTTGCTGTGGAGAGCAAGAGCTGCTCCTGGTACGGAGCACACCCCACTCCTGCCCCGCAGCCGCTTCTCGCCCTCCCGCACACACTGCTGCTGCTCAGAAAATGAGCCCTGCTGCAGACACCACAGCAGAGAAAAAAAAAAAAAAAAAAGTGTGTGTGTGTATGTGTGCTTTTGCTGTCTATAGGCTTGGAGTTTTGTCTCTAAAGAATTTTATTTGGCTTTTTGGGCTTCAATTTGGCAACCATGGAGGAAACCAGGACTCCACCGTGCCGTGACCCGGGAGGGGTCTGGGGATGCTTTTGGGGCCCCCCGATAAATTTTTGTTGGATAAGCCTCCTCTAACCCCTTGGTTCTACGTGCCAGTGGACATCTGAACTTCCTCATACTAAAAAGTTGTTTAAGCCCTTCCACTGTAGTGTGAAATGTGCTTTTAGTATTGTGTTGTTTTGATAACAGGTTTTTGTTAATGTTGTAATTCATGTGATCGTTTATATGTTGATTATGGGATCTATATCTATATGTTCATTGTTGATTGTGCTATTCGGTTGCACTGCTAAGCAGATGAACTTAACTTCTGGTATTTTAACACAGATGCTAAAAGATGTTGATAGTGTCAGACATGCAGTTTTACAATATTGTGCTGCCACTGACTTTTTATTGTTAGCTTTTAGGTTATGCTTGTGAAGACTTGGATAGGGTGTATTTGCATAAATTTAGCTGATCATTCAGAGTCAATTCACAACCAAAAGCGATTGATTAAGATAACATGAAAAAATTAACTGTTGCATATACTGGGTTAAATGAATGGTTAAATCATTTAAGGATATAGGGATAGCTTAGAGCTTTAATTAGACAAGGTTTATCAATTATATTTGTTATTATTGGTTTTGATAAAAAAAAAAACAAAAAAATAAAAAAACAAAAAAAACCAAAAAAGGACAGAGCGCGATGTCAAGACATCGCTGGAGTGGACCCGAGACAGATCATTTTGCCCCTTATGCAAGACTATTTGGCTTGGCTACTGCGAACTTCAACAGACCTGCAAATAGCTTAGCGGGGAAATAACAAATTCTTATCCCTCATATCGCTTGTTACCACCTTTATCTAACATGCAGTAGGAATCATGTATTTTTTTGTCTGACAGTCCAGTGGACGGCATAATGGTCTTTACGGACGCCGCCGGGAAAAAAAAAAAAAAAAAAAAAAATATCTCGTAAAGCTGTTGTTACCTGGGAGGAGACACCTGGGCAATGGAAAGAACATTTAATTCAAGGGAAGTCATTTGACTCTTTGCAAACCCTTGAACTTACTGCGGTTATTTGGGTTTTTGAAACGTGGAATAATACTGCTGTAAATATAGTCTCTGATTCACATTATGTAGTAGGTATTGTTTTGAGAATGTATCATGCAATTTTGAAGGAAATTTCGAATAAGCATTTGTATTTCTTATTGCAGAAGTTACTAAGACTCTTAGCAGAAAGAGAACATCCTTATTTTATCACTCATATCCAGAGTCATCTTAGTGACCGAGGTTTGGCTATCGGTAATAACGGAGCTGACTATTTAGTTGCACCAGCGTGGACTGGTCGTTCGGTTGATGTTTTTTCACAAGCTCGACAATCTCATGCGTTTTTCCATCAAACTGCTAAAGTGCTAGCGAAGCAATTTCATTTACCTCTGGGGGATGCCCAGGGAATTGTGAAATCTTGTCCTGATTGCCAAAAGGTTGATTTGGTATTGGGATGGAAGTCAATCCTAAAGGTTTAAAATCCTTGGAACTGTGGCAAATGGATGTCACTCATGTACAACAGTTTGGACGCTTAAAATATGTGCATGTTGTTATAGATACTTTTTCTATGGCCGTTTGGGCCTCTGCTCAGACTGGTGAGGCAACGAAACATGTTATCAGACATCTGTATGTATCCTTTGCTGTTCTTGGAGTACCTCAGTCTATTAAGACGGACAATGGCCCCACTTATTCTTCTGCTTGTTTTCGGCAGTTTTGTGGACAATGGGGTATTCGACATGTTACTGGTATTCCTCATAACCCTATGGGTCAAGCAGTAGTGGAACGTTGCCATTCGGTACTAAAGACACTCCTTGAAAGACAAAAACGGGGGGAGGAAGGGAGTCCTCCTCAGGACCGGTTAAGTAAGGCTGTATATGTCATGAACTATTTACGCCTTACAAGAGAACGTACAGAACCTCCGATACTGATTCACCAAAAAGCTTTAGCAGACTTTGGTTCGGAACCTTCCTACAAAATTTTGGTGGAATTCAAGAATTCCATCACTGGACAATGGGAAGGGCCAGCAGAAGTGAAACTGACTGGTCGAGGTTATATGTGCTTACTTACAGGTACTGGAGTGCGTTGGGTACCGAGCAGATGGGTTTGGTCATGGAAACAAATGCCTTTAAATATGGATTCACAGTGATAATATTTCTGATACAAGTATTTGGTTTGGAAGATTGTACTGATTTATTTTAGGCTGATTCCACCAGATTTTAGTAGTAATAGTGTTTTGGTTTTTAAAGTTTTTGGTAGGTGTTGTTAAATTTTTCTCATATATTGGTAAAGAGTACGATAGATTCATGAGAATGTTTTTCAGAGGCTGAGAAATGCTGCGGAGAGAAAGAAATTCCCCCCCCCCCGACTCTTTCCCCCGCGGCTTCTTTTCAACCCCCCTTGGTGTGCCTGGCGATTGCTCCCAGCAAGCTTGCTACAGCTGTAGGTGCTGCCTCTGCCCCCGCAGATACTGTAGCTGTGAGCCCTGCTGGGAGGGGGAGGAAAGGACACCACATAGCCTCATTACAAAGACAAAAAAAAGAAAAGTTTCTCTAATGCCTTCTGAAAGGTATGAAGCAGAAGTGGGAAATATTTTTACATAGTTCTGGGCATCAAATGTCCAGGCCTGAATCTTGGTACGTAATAACTTGAGGGTTACCTGATACTCATGAAAGATAGTGATATTTTCTTTTCTTTGACAGATTTTAGCTATCCATGAAATAGAATCTTTTAAATGTGTTACGCCATACAAAAGATGAAGACATTTACAATAAAAAAAAAAAAAAAAAAAAATTAAAAAATTAACTTCAGTTAGGTAGTGTCACTACTCTGCTTTTATGCAAACTTCAGATATTTTAAAACAACCTACTTTGATGGGCACATTGATTATAATTTGATCTATTATTTAAGAGAAGAGTTTAAAAGATGCTCAAAGCTGCATTGCAAAATACTGTATACTATGCAGGGAGTGGTGTGATAGAAAGAAATTTCTTCAAGTTTAGTTTGAAACCATTAGAACACATGATTCGATAATAAAACTATTTTCATTACAATAAAAAAAAAAAAAAAAAAAAAAAAAGGGGAAAAGTCAAGGGAAGAGCATATACCCTCATGAGAAGAAAAAAGAGCGTGACCTCATGATGAGAGCACTAATGAGTTGTCAATAACATTTGCGATCAAACTGGTCGATGCAACAATTAGGCCTAGGAAACAAGGGAAAATTTGAAATTTGGGTTTCTTGCTGTATCACACATAGCAAGAGGAAAAGCCTTTGGTAAGAATTGATAAAAATCATAAAATATACCAGTTAGCTTGTAGGCTTACAGATTTAATTAGGCAAGGCTTATCAGTTATATATGTTATTATTGCTTTTATATTACTAGTATGTTATTATTGCTTTTGTATTAGTATATATGTTATTATTGCTTTTGCATTATTGGTATGTTATTGCTTTTGCATTGCTAGTATGCTGTTTATGACAATATATCATTAGCATGTTATCTTACGTAATGAAATAAGTCAGAATTGCTCAAAAAACAAAAAGGGGAATATGTTGGGGAAACAGTTCAGAAATATCCAGGTTGTGAGCAATCCTGACTTACTTCAATTTAGGCCACATTGAGTTAATGGTTATTGAGGCCTAGTTAGAGGCTTTCTGAGAATGAGCTACTGGGAAAGAGATAACTTAATTGGCAACAGAAGAAGAAAATAATTATGTGAGAAGAATCTTTCCGTGAGAATGGTATGTGTAATTGGAATACAAAGCCACCTGCATGATAAGATGGTGTAAACAAGGCTTCTCTATATAAAGTGAGTGCAAGTTGTTAATAAACGATTTCATACAATCATATTGATGTGCACATGGAATCCTTAAGCCTCCGCAGACTGTTTTCCCACAATGTTGAGGTACAGTGGGAGACTGGGTGCCGAGGGGTGAATATTCAAGGTTTTTGGTACTAAAGCAAACCCGTAGCCCAATTGTTGATGGTTCTGTGGGTATGGCTCGATGAGCGGGTTAGGGCCAGAAAAAGCTTTCAGTGGTCACTCTTTGCATTTGTTTTACAGGCCTGATTGTATGTCATTTTTTTGCCATATTGAGATACAGTGGGAGAGTGCCTGCCGAGGGTTCTTATATGCAGGGGTTTTGGTATGAAAAGAAAACTTGCAGCCATATTGTTGCTGGTGCTGAGGGTAGGGTTCCATGTAAGGGTTAGGGCCAGCAAACATTTTCAGTGATCGCTCTTTGGATTTTTTTTCCAGGCTTGTTTGTATGCAATTTTTGAGCCATATTGAGGTAGTGTTAGAGTCGCTGCTCAGGGGTCAAATATTCGATGGTTTTGGTACAAAAGCAAATGCATACTGTGATTGTTGGTCGTGCTTTGGGTAGAGTTCCATGTGAGGGTTAGGGCCCGAAAAAATTTTCAGTGGTCACTATTTTCATTTTTTTGCGAAACCTATTTGTATGGAATATTGGAGCCATATTGAGATTGCTGGTGCTGTGTATATTGCTGGTACTGTGCATATGGTTCCATGTGAGGGTTTGGGCCACCAAAAGCTTTAACTGATCACGCCAGATTCGTTTATATGGAATTATGGACCCACTTTGAGATACTGTGGGAGAGCAGCTGCCAAGGGGTTGAATATTTGAGGTTTTGGTACTAAAGCAAACCTGTAGCCCGACTATTGGTGGTGCTGTGGGTAAGGTTTATGTGAGGATTAGGGCCAGGAAAAGATTTCAGTGGTCACTCTTTTCACTTCTGAGCCAGTCCTGTTTGTGTGGAATTTTTGAGCCATATTGAGATACAGTAGGAGAGTGGCCGCCAAGGGGTCGAATATTCGAGGTTTTTGGCACTAAAAGCAAAACTGTAGTCTGATTGTTGCAGTGCTGTTGGTAGGGTTCCATGTGAGGGTTAGGGCCAGAAAAAGTTTTCAGTGGTCACTCTTTGCGGTTTTTTGCCATGCCTGTTTATATTATATTTAGTAACCATATTGAGATACAGTGGGAGAGTGGACGCTGATGGTTCAAATATTTGAGGTATTTGATACTAAAGCAAACCCGTAGCCCGATTGTTGCTGGTGCTATGGGTAGGGTTCCATGTAAGAGTTAGGGCCAGCAAAATTTTCTTTGGTCAGTTTTTGTGGTTTTTTTCCAGGCCCGTTTGTATGGAATTTTTGAGCCATATTGTGATACAGTGGGAGAGTAGATGCCGAGAGGTCGAATTTTTGTGGTTTTTGGTACTAAAAGTAAACTTGTAGCCTAATTTTTGCTGGAGCTGTTGGAAGGGTTCCATTTAAGGGTTAGGGCAGAAAAACTGTTCACTGGTGCCTCTTTGCATTTTTTTTTCAGGGCCTGTGTGTGTGGAATTTTTGTGCCATATTGAGATACACTGTGAGAATAGCCTCCAAGGGGTTGAATATTTTAGGTTTTTGGTGCTAAAAGCTGTGGCCCAATTTTTTCTGGTTCTGTATGAATGGTTCCATGTGAGGGTTTTAGCCAGCAAAAGTTTTCAGCGGTCACCCTTTGCACTTTTTAGCCGAGCCTGTTTTTATGGAATTTTGAAACCCTATTGAGATAAAGTTGGAGAGTGGTTGAGGGGTCGAATATTCAAAGTTTTTCGTTAAAGCAAACCCATAGCCCGATTTTTAATGGTGCTGTGGTTAAGGTTCCATGTGAGAGCTAGAGCCAGAAACATTTTCAGTGGTCATTCTTTTCAAATTTGAAACAGGCCCATTTAGGGCGAATTTTTGAGCCATATTGAGATAGAGGGTTTTTTTACTAAAGAAAATCCACTTCCTGATTTCTTCTAGTGCTGTGCAAAGGGTTCCATATGAGGTTTAGGTCCAGAAAAAATTTTCAGTAATAACTCCTTGTATTTTTTTGCAAAGAGTTTTTGTTTGTATGAAATTTTGGAGCCATTGAGATACAGTAGGAGAGTAGCCACGGAGGGTTCAAATATATGAGGTTCTGTGGTACTAAACAAAACTGTAGCACGATTGTTTCTGGTGCTGTGGTTAGTGTTCCGTGTGAGGGTTAGGGCAAGCAAAAGTTTTCAGTGGTCTCTCTTCGCATTTTTTTTCCCATGCCTGTTTGTATGTTATTTTGGAGCCATATTGAGATAAAGTGGGAGAGTGGCGACCAAGGGGTCGAACATTCGAGGTTTTTGGTAGTAAAGCAAACCCGTAGCCTGTTTGTTGCTGGTGCTGTGGGTAGGGTACCATATAAGTTTTAGGTCCTGGAAAACTTTTCAGTGGTTACTCTTTGCACTTTGAGCTGGGCCCATTTGTGTGTTATTTTGGAGCCATATTGAGATAAAGTGGGAGAGTAGCTGCCGAGGGGTTGAATATTTGAGGTTTTTGGTGCTAAACAAACCTGTAGCCCGATTGTTGCTGGTGCTGTGGTTAGGGTTTAATGTGAAGGTTAGATCCTTCAAAATATTTCATTGGTCACTCTTTGCGCTTTTGAGCTGGGCCCATTTGTGTGTAATTTTGGAGCCATATTGAGATACAGTGGGATAGTGGACACCGAGGGGTCAAATTTTTGAGGTTTTTGGTACTAAAGTAAATCGGTAGCCAGATTGTTGATTGTGCTGTGGGTAGGGTTCCATCTGAGAGTTAGGGCTTGAAAAAAATTTCAGTGGCCACTCTTTGCATTTTTTCATCAGGGTCGTTTGTATGGAATATTAGAGACGTATTGAGATACAGTGGGAGAGCCTCGGAGAGCTCGAACATTCGAGGTTTTTGATATTAAAGCAAACCTGTATCCCGATTGTTTCTGGTGCTGTGGGAAGGGTTCCATGTGAGGGTTAGGGCCAGCAAAACTTTTCACTGGTCACTCTGCATTTTTTTGCAAGCCTGAT